>NW_006494614.1:25800071-25822911 GCF_000325575.1 Pteropus alecto | reverse complement strand
CCAAGTGACTGCAGCAGAACTAATAACTGTTACACGTGCAAGTACAAGAAACAATAGTACACAGAAGCTGGGTTGGGTGCGAGGAAATAATAAATGGGATCAGATGTGGTGTGGGCAGAGCACTGATAATAACTGTCTGCTGCAGGTAAAAAATTAGATCTTGATCTGGTTACTAGATTCAAATGAAAAAAAAATGATACCATTTAGAACTGTGGGGTGCCAGATTATTTGATTAATCAAAAGTTGTTAAATATCACTTAATTTATTCACTGCTGTTTTAGTACTATGTAAAATTGTCATTAATGCAACTTCTAAAAAACAGACAGTTGGCTCATCTCTAGACCAATACCTTCCTTTTACATGTAAGAAAATCTGAAACCTGAAGGGACTAGGTGACATCTTTGATGTCACACCAAGTTCCAGTATTAGACCTGGGAACCAAGATTTCCGAACCCTATATTTAATTATAAATTTTATAAAAATAATCATTTCATAAATAATATTTATAATCACAAAATTTACTGACTGCTATAAAATGAAAACCTTAAAAGTTTAGATACTTTAGCCAATAAAATTTAGAGGTAGATACATGCTCAGGATAAAGAGTATAACTGACAAAGAAAAGTGAGAATCAAATTATAATTAAATGAGGGGATGAAAAGGAGACTCACTAGGTGCATACTGCTGAGCATGAAATTCATGGATGTCTAGATTATTTTCATTAAATATATACACATTTTAAAAGAATGCTTGTTCAGTGTATTTGATTTTCAGAAGAGTCTTTAGGTTGGTCAGTGTGTCATAGTTTAAAATCTTTAAAGTACTTTAAAAAAAAGAAAACAAGTTAACTTTTTAAAAATATCTTATTCTTGACCTATTTTCATATTTAAAGTTATTCTTTTCAATTCCTCCAATATAACCTTCTTGAACTTAATAATACTTTTAAATGCAATGCTTTTCATAGCTAGGTAGGTATAATTTTACAGCTCTTCTTTCAAGTTAATGTCATAAGTAGGTCAGAATAATGAAATATATATGGAGCAATGGATATGAGAGATTTTTGAAAAATTGCAGACTTAGTTTTGAATTGTGAACCCTTCTAAGTCTTTTATTACTGAAAAAATTACACAGCATTATTTATAGTTCAAACCATTTTTACTACCAAATGAGCTTCTTCTCTGGATTTTTTTAAATTAAGTTTATTGGGGGTAACATTGGTTAATACAATTATATAATTTCCAGGTGTACATTGTAATTTGACATCTGTATATTCTATTGTGTGTTTACCACGCAAAGTCCAGTTTCCTTCAGCTGCCACATATTTGATCCCCTTTACCCACTTCCTCCTCCATCTACCCTCCTATATTTGACCTTTTTTACCTCATCTCTGATTTTATGAAAAACAAAATAATTATAAAATACTCTAATACTTTAAATAAAAGACCTAGAAAATATTTTACTTAAAATTTGACATTCATAACAATGTATACTTGATTATAAAATAAAAATACAGTGTAGTAAATTAATCATTCAATAATTTATAATTCAATAATTTATTTATATCTTCCCTGCTTAAAATATGCAACATATTTTTAACTTTTAAATTGAGATTATTCTTAAGATTTTTAATAAATTACTAATACTATAATTTAACAACATTTCTCTAAGTTAAGGTGAAGTTAAATATATAAATAACTCGGATAAATTAAAAACATTAATTATATGTCTTTTTATTCTATGATGCATTTTCTCTTGTATTATAATGAGAATTTTAGGAAAATTATAATCAGATATATCAAATTCAATTAACACTCATTTAATGTGTGAAAACTTATTTCGCTTAATTCATTAGGTTACTATGGTTTTTCTATCACTATCCTAACGGAATTAATATCAGTCAAAATTTTTAAATTAATTTCATTATTAATACAGTTATAAAACATATAATTGACAAAACTGGATCTAAGTTTTGTGGAAGTAATGCTTATATAATTTGAAAGAGCTCTTAGAATAAAATGATTCAGAATTATGAATATAAAATTAGTACACATGAATACTTATTTTATAACATGAAAATAATTCACAAAAATAATATTCAAAGAGTGACAAAAATCACAAGTATTTTCTTTATGCTTAGATTTTTTTTCACTTCCACTATAATTCTTTCTTTTCATCACATTTGAATTCTGAAAATAATTTTTAATTTCAATAATTCTGAAAAAATACAAAATCAATTCTGAATTAATGACACAAAAATAATTGTAATAAATTTTATAATTAAAATTGTATTTATTATTAAGCTATTAAGTTTAATTAAAATGCCCTTATATTAAATTACTGATGAATATATGTACAAGTTTTGTTTGTGGAAAATTTATTTCTTTGGGTCATTTTGATACTTCAGAGGCAGTTTGCATAACTGTTTTTTCTTTAACCACTCTACTTAACTAAACAAGAAAAAGATACATTAGATACTTGGTAAAATAATCCTGATACCCTGGGTTGCATAAACTATATAACTTTATATACCGATGTATTTACTATATATAGTATTGTTCTCTATATACCCTATTAACATAGCAAATGGCTATTTTATTTCAGGTAATTACCATAAAAAAGAAAAGAAAAATATGTGACTTTATGATTGTTTACATTATCTTTTTTTCTTTCTGACTGGAGAGAAATTTCCTTTGACTAGGTCTTTCTGGGAACCTAATCTTCTGCTTACAATTTATGATGTCTGAGAATTGAAAAATTTCCATAGAATGGTTACAATTTATGATGTCTGAGAATTGAAAAATTTCCATAGAATGGTACCATACCTTTCAGATCACATTTCTTCTCCAATTCAGAAATATTTACCGTGAAAGTTAGGACAGCTTGATATAACTGTACCATCTCTTGTTCTCTTATCTTTGTAGTATGATACTGGAAGAGTTGGCTCAGTGAGTGGCAAGCGTTGGGAGGCAACCCTCTACCTGGACAGCTAGCAATAACTACTCACAAAAGTGAATGGAGACTACCTAGAGATATCTCACTAATACCAAGATAAATAATACTGAGGAAAAATTAGATAGTGAAGATATTGGGATGAAAGAAATAGCAATCCTGTCAACTAGAATTTTAAACCACATAGTCATGTGAGCCCACTCAAGGGCCCTCTCACACTTTAGGAAGGGCCCCATGCAAATGAGGATTTCTGAACCTTCCCCTTAGTAACTTTTGTAAATACAATTGTGATAAATAAATACATTTAACAGTTTCTAATTATTCTCTACTATGGAATTTTACAATGAAGTAATGCAATGAAAATCCTGCTTTTCCACATTAAAGCACCTGAAGGTTAATTAAAGTGCACAAGGCTGTTTCTAATATTAAGTGCTCCAAGGCTGTAGGAAGAACCCCTGTTTCACTCTCCAAAACAGTTTTTTAGTTTCTTGTTCATACAGAGGCATTTCTCTGAGGCTTAAATACTGATTTTTGAATGAGCGATATAGCAATTTAAAATATCTTTTTTTAAAAAAAAATAGAAAGTGATATGTGAAAAGAATATGTAGGAATACTCACAAAGGAATTCAGTTATTAAATAATTTTGATGTAGTAATAGATACAAGAGCTTTGCTGTGTTTCCAACCCACAGGCAGAATAGACAAATGCTAACATGTCAGAAGGTTATACAAAATCATGCCACAAGGGAGCAACGTAGGGAAAATACCTATTGGATCAGTGACATGGAAAAAATATCTAAAGTAAGTAGTAGTTAATATAAAAATAATAAGACAGATTTCCCATAAATGGAAGCATCTAGGATCTGTTACCACTGTGTTTCTTGCAGAATCAGAATTATCATTCACTACTCAGCTCAAGTGTTAACTAGTCTGAATTTTTTTCGACTCTTTTTCCTCCAGGAGAACTGGAGTCTTTCTTTTATGTTTTCATCTCACTATACATTTCTACATAATGGCAATGTTGCTATGAATAATAACTGCATTCAATAATATATTGTCATTGGATAGTTACCTACATCATGGCAAGATTTTTGTCCTGTTAATTTTACATGCCCAACAATATGTGCCACCTTGTTGGCATTTGATAAATGTTTATTGTATGTAAGAATGAACATCGGGGCAAAAGGACTAGCCAAATTATGAGAAAAAAGCATGAGCCATGTCTAATAAATAGTAAGTTGATTCTGAATGGCAACTGTGAAATATACACTAGAAGAGAAGTCCATAAATCTAGGCTGTAGCAATATGATAGGGGCCCCAAGTGCCAGATGTATCATTTATACTTAACAAGCCAATAGCAGAATGTCTTTAGATATATTTTTCGGGGAGAGACAAAGAATATGAAGATAAACAAGGAAAATATATAGTATATCAGATGGCTGTATAGTTTATGGGGAAAAAAAGCAGGAGAGGTGTATAAGTACGGAGAAAGTTTTTGTTTGTTTGTTTGTTTGTTTTTTAATAGGGAAATCAAAAAGGTTTAGTGATTAGATAATCTTTGAAAAGATACCTGAGAGAGAAGAATCCAAATTCTGATAAACCTTTATTTATTATATCTTCCTCAAGTGACCTTTGATCTAATGCTAATAACAAAGAATGAAATATCCTTTTGGATATCCCACATCGACTAACTTTGGAAATATTCATTTGTTGGAATAGTCCTTCCCTATGTGAGGCTGAACGTCTATCTGCTATACCTCATTTTTACTGATTACAGTTCTACTCTTCTGGTATATAAAAAACAAGTCTAAATTGAATTTATGTGATGATCCTTCAAGTGTTTTATGACTACCATCATGTTTCCTCTGAATATTTTTGTATTACTTTTCTATTCATCATTCCCCTTGCTATAGATTCAAGATGTATTTGTTTGGTTCATTGGTTGAATAGTTTGGTTTCTCTTGACTTTCATTAAGTGTAAGTTCTGGAAATGATTGCATTGCAGTCATATCATACCCTTGAAGAACAGACTGGGATTAGTACATCCTTTGTTGTAGATCATCTGCATCTATTAAAGGTATAAAACATTGAATTAATTTTTTAGAACATCATTATATATATTGATTTATTTCTATTTTTTAGAAGATTAACATCTTAATTTTCTTCACATATATTGCTACTTAATCACGTCATCTCTATTTTTAATGCCAGTATGGTACTTTATATGTATTTGAGATCAGATGGTATTTCTATTACAGAATTTACACACACACACATACATACATACTTACATACATACATACACGATGAAGAAAGTGAACATGGTAAACATATCTCTTCAAGCTAGTGATTTCATTTCCTTAAGATATATACCCAGTGGTAGGATTGCTGAATCCCATGGTAGTTCTATTTTTAATTTCTTTGGGAGACTCCATACTGTTTTTCATAATGGTGCTACCAATTTAAATTCTCACCAACAGAGTATACAATTTACTTCATTATCACACCTTCACCAACAATTATTTCTTGTCTTTGATAATAGTCATCCTAACACGTAAAAGGTGATATCTCACCGTGGTTCTAATTTGCATTTCCTTGGTGATTAGTGATGTTTAAGCACCTTTTCAGGTACCTAACAGCCATTTGTATGTTTTCTTCAGAAAAAAAATGTATATACATATTTTCTTAATAAATTACTTTCTCATATATAATATCCCTCTCTGTCTCTGATAATATTCTTTACTCTGAATTCTGCTTCATGTAATATTAATATAGGTACTCTGCCCTATTTTTTTTTACTTTCAAGCTGTCTATACTGTTATATTTGAAATACATTTCTTATAGACAGCATAGAATTGGATCATATTTTTTAATACAATGCTAATCTCAGCATTTTGAATAGTATATTTATACCACTTATAGCTATTGTAATCATTAATATATTAAGGCTTAATCTGTTAAATTATTTTTTTGTTTTCTGTTTGTTCTTTTTTTAATTATTCTGTTATATTTCCTACCCTTCTGTGGATTACTGCAATATTTTTAGAACTTTATTTTCATTTATTTGTTGCATTTTTAAGAGTATTTCTTTGAGTACCTTTTTAATGAGTTACTCAGGATGTTGTACTGTGTATACATCATTTATCACAGTGTACTGTTATCATTTTTTAAATTCAAGTGAATTGTTAAAATGTTACTATCTTGGCATGCATTTATGATCACCAATTTGTAATATAATTGTCAAATATTTCCTCTATGTACATTTAGAACCATTTTTATATAGTGTTATAATTTTTGCCTCAAACATCAAATATAATTTATAAATTATAAAAAAGTTTACCTAAATATGCTTTTCTTACCATCTTCTTTCTTCCTTCCTGATGTTCTAGAGTTTCTTCTTTTATTTTCTGTTTAGGAGAATTTCCTTTAGTGACTCTTTGGAGATAATTCTATTGGTGACAAATTGTTTCTTTTTCTTTTCTTTTTTCTTTCTTTCTTTCTTCCTTTCTTTCTTTCTTTCTATTTTTTTCTTTCTTGCTTGCTTTTTTTCTTTTCTTTTCTTTTCTTTCCTTTTCTTCCCTTTTCTTTTCTTTTCTTTCCTTTTCTTCCCTTTTCTTTTCTTTTCTTTCCTTTTCTTCCCTTTTCTTTTCTTTTCTTTCCTTTTCTTCCCTTTTCTTTTCTTTTCTTTCCTTTTCTTCCCTTTTCTTTTCTTTTCTTTTAAATCTGGTTTCCTTCTTTATTCTAGGAGGATATTTTTACTGGATATAGCGCTTTCATTAAGCACTTGAAAAATACTATAAACTTCCTTTTGGCCTCCGTGCTTTGTATGATGAGAAAGTTGATGTCATTCAAAGAGTTTTTCCCCTATGTATAAGTATCATATTTCACTGCTTTCTCTCAGTATTTGTTCTTGTCTTTAGTTTTCAGATAGTCAATTATGAGGTGTTTCGATATGGATTATCTTTGGATTTGGGATTCAATTACTTTTTGAATATGTAGATTTATGTCTCTTTCCAAACGTGGGAAGCTTTCATGCCCTATTTCTTTGAGTAATTTTTTTTTGACTCCACCTTCTTTCTCTTCTGCTTCTGTGACTTCAAGCAAACAAATTTTACATCATTTGATGTAGTCCCATAGGTCTTGAGGCTCTGTTCATTTTATTTTAGTCTATTTTGTTCTCATTATTCAGATTGGAAAATGACTATTTTTCTGTCTGCCAGATTATCTATTCCTTTATTGCTCATATATTGTTACTGAACCCATTCACCAAATTTTTTATTTCTCTCATTTGTTTTAGTTTTTAATTTCCATTTAAATCTACTTTATATCTCCAATTTTGTTGCTGAAACTTTCCAATTTATTACCAAAGCTTTGTTTGTTTGTTTATGTTTGTTTTCAATGTGTTCATAATTATTTGTAGAAGCATTTTATCATAATTCTTTTAAAATAGTTGTCAGATAATTTGAAAATTTTTGTCCTCTCAATACTGCATCTATTGATTGGTGCTTTGAATTAATTTTGACACTTCCTGGTGCTTGATACAAGTTATTTTTTATTGAAACATAGACATCATGTAATGTTCTGGGACTCTAGATCTTAACTAAATCTTCTCTTGTAGCTGACTTTTCACTGATATCACTCCAACAAGGGAAGTGAAAATTCCACATCATCACTGCAAGATAGACATAGGAATTTAGGTTCCCCACATGGCCTATATTGATTCCTAGGTGCAGGGCTCCTAATTACTATGAGGTGGAGGATGGAGTTCTTATTCTCTCTGTGGTGTCTACTGACACTGTGGTGGGAGTGAAATTTAATTCTGGGAAATGGTGAGTCTTGACCCTCTGGAATTTCAGGCTCCCTGCATGGCCTCCAATGACACTATAGATGGGGGCCTTTTACCAGCTGATGGGGTGAAAGTCCTGGATTTTTACTTTTTCTTATCTGACACTACCCTGTGAGTTGTTCATATATCTCATTACAGCCTTTTAAGAATGGAAATCTAGACATCCCTCTTGGCCTTTACCGATATGGTTGGGGATTGAGTCATAGTTTTTTATAGTGTTTCTCTGGTATAAAGCAAATATTTTCTAAGTTTCCTGTCTTGCTAAGCTATCCCTTTCCTGGGCCTTTTGTTAGAAGTAGCAGTCTTTTGTTGGAGCTTATTATATCTATGCCTGTTGGTGTTTCCAGTTTGCCTTCTTCAGCTCCAAGTCTGGTCTATATGAAGAAAACAGAAAACAAACAAACAAAACAACAACAACAACAAAAAAAAAAAACAAGAAATTCTTGTTGTTCCTCAGGTCCAAATGGTCCTGGAAGGTCTGCTTTTTATTTTCTCTCTCAGATTTCCAGCCTTATTATGTTTGTTTTATATACAATGTCCAGGGTTTGTAGTTGTATTTAACAAAGTCTCTGTTAATAGAGAAAAGCACATCTATTAAGTTTCTGAAACAAAGTCTCAATTCTATTTTTAGATATCAGAAAATCCTTTTTGAAAATCCAAACCACAGGATTATATTTTTAATCTTTATTCACTATTTCCTTTTTCCAAAATCATTTAGCATCCCTGGAACATCTTAGAAATCTTATGTGAAAAATACTTCAGAATATGATGTGTCCAGGTCAGAGGAGCAATTTGGCATACTCAATTATAATACTATTTTATAATTAATTCACTAAAAGTAATTTTTCTTTTGCTATTTTCAATGGAATAATCAACCTTTGAGGGGAACACAGATGATTTCCACAATTACATTATCCATTATTTGTTAATATTATGCATTCAGTATTAATTTAATTGACACCCTTAAGGTCAACGCTGAATACTTTAAAATATTGTAAAACTGTTCAAAGTTCAAAAGATCTTGCATTTTAAACACTCTCAATGTTAAATTTTAAAAATAAAAGCACTTTGTATATTAAGACCTGTTCTTGACTACCTTTCAATTTAATGCATTGGATCTCTCATTGTAGTGTGTGTGTGTGTGTGTGTGTGTTTATAAGCTGCAAGTTTGATTTTCTATGCCATAATTTAAATATAATTATTTTCTAGCAACCACTATACTTGACAATTTGCCTTTAGGGGTAGAACTGTTCAAAAGTACTTTCTATGCCTAGAATGAGTATTAAAAAATATAGGCAAGCAATCTTAAATAATTGTTAAGATCATGACTACTTTCTCTAACCAATTTTCCAGTCTCTCTGTAAAATAATTCCCTGCTTATAGATCTTGCAACTAAGTCTATTGCTCAGATCAGGAAATGAGTCTGGGCTCAAAAAAAAGAAAAAAAAAAACAGTACTTTGTGACTGATTTTTCTATGCATTCGAAAAATGCCTTATTTCTAAAATTAAAACCTTATGCTATATTCAGATAATTGAGTATTGTATGTATCTAGTATTTATTAAAAACAAAGAAGCTAAAAAACACTCCAGTTCCATTCATTATACTCACCTTGCATTATTAAACTATTTTTTTAATTCAATGAAATAAAATAAGGACATTGTCTTAGTTTATTGAGGCCGATATTATAATATGCCACAGACTGCATAGCTTATACTCAACAGAAATTTATTTCTCACAGTTTGGAGCCTTAAGGTTTAAGATTGGGGTGCCAGCATGTAGAGTGAGGGCCTTTTCTGTGTTTCAGACTTCTCATTTCATCCTCGCATAGCAGGAGGAGCATGGGAATTCTGAGTGGTCTCTTTTATAAGAGCACTACTTCTATTTATGAGGGCTTCGCCCTCATGACCTAACCACTTCCCGAAAGCCCCACCTCTTAATACTATCACTGTGGAAATTTGAGTTTCAAAATGAATCCTGTGAGACATAAATATTCAGACCACATCATATCTATTCTTAGAAAGTGGATAATAGTTAAAAAATTAGACTTAAACAACAAAAATAGGTGAATCATGATATTAATGAAAATATATTAATTTTATATCTATTAATACTGTATAGTTATTTTTTATAATGTTTTTGAATGAAAAATGCATTTATTATCTTGACTAATACTTTAAGTGATGGATCCAAGAATGGCATTGTTTGGGGGAAGGTGAGGAGTAGTTACTGTCACTGAGATAAAGAATACAGAGTACTCACCATAGTCCCTGAAAGAAGTCAAAAATATCAGTTTTAAAGTTTTTTTAAGAATACATAGAGGTAATAATGAGGAGAGTTTGGGGGTAAGGTTTAGTCCTACTGGCTGCAATAAACTTTCAGAAAAAAAAAAAAACAATAATAATAATAAATCATTATTTGACTAAAAACTAAAACAATTCTTAAAATTTATTTAATGTATTTTTTGTTTGTTTAAATAAAAATGAATAATATTGTAGAAAAATCAATAATCTTTGTTATATTTGTTCTCTATAAATCTGCATGCCAGTATCATTGTGGTTGCTTTTGGATACATTATACCTTAAAAATTTAATTTATATTATTTAAAAAATACATCAATCCCTTTATCAAACATAAAAGGCCAAAAGTCAATAGGATTTATATAGAAAAGCTCTATTCCTGTTATTAGTGGACTTTGAATTTCATGAGAGGAATAAAAACATGCAGATATCAATGGTGATGTCACCTTTATCATTTGTTTATCTTTTTGAATCATTTGTATCTCTAAGATGCCAAAATAACATCAAATTAGTGAAAAAATGTCTAGGCAGTTAATAATGTTGCCTCCATAAAACCAGTTTATATAATTGTATTATGTTCCACACATCTCAATAGATTATGCATAGATTAGGCTCAGGTAGATATAACATTAACTGACAATGTTACACAAAGACAAAAAATCTAATTTTCCTACATTTTGAGGAAAAATACATTTTCTATATGAATTTTCTTCTAACGCCTGTGCAGATGGAATTGCACATTTTATTCCTCGTCTTAATTTAGAACTCAGTTTTGTGTTTCTAAAAAACTAAAAAGTAATTTTAGTCACTTACCATGTACTCTTTTTATAATTGTAATCATGCCAAATTATGTAATTACAAAATATTACAAGTAGCAGCAATCATATGCAGACAGCTTGTAATTATGTAATTACTATGTGGACTTATAGAATTATGATACCTTGAGATGTCAAAAATATTTCAATATGATTATTAACTCTTTCTTAGTATAAATCTAATTGAATTATATAATATACATAGGAAAAAATCAGGCATTCAGTCTAGTATCTGCAATTATGAACCTAAGAGAAAATTTAAAAAAAAACTTCAGGATAAGTAATTTATATTTAAGATGTTCTGAAATATCGATTTTCTACATACAAATGTAGTAACAATATTATCTAGTATTTTTATTATAATAAATGTTGAACCGCTATAGATTTTTATATCAGCAAATTAATTCAAAATAGATGCATATTAAATATTCATATAAATTCATTTATAAGCAACCTATACTCAAAACAAAAAAATACATAAGTAATACATAAACAATATTTTTTACTTAGGAGGAATTTTATTTGTAGTCATCTAATCTAGTAACTCATTTAACATATTTTTTTTTTTAAATGGCTTAGATTGTGGGTGTTGTGAGGACATCTTACATACCACAGGAATCCCAAAAGGTGTGAATAAAAAACATATATTTTACTACATAAAAATTAAAAACTGTGGTCTGCTTCCATTGTGGCGAAGCAAGCTTACTACAGCTTCTCTCTTCCACTGATTTACAACTAGTCACAGAGAGCAACTGCTTCAGGACTTTGAAAAATAAACAAAGAATTAGACTGTAAAAGGAGTCAACATTAAGGAAGATGCCCAGAAAGATGATTTCATCATTTTTAAAATTTTTTTTTATTTTGTGGATTTGCAGGGAGAGCAGTCCTAAGTCTTAGAACTGCACAACAAAGCAGTGAGGTGAATAGCTGTCTCTGATAGAAATATTATGTTTACGTTCAGCCAGAAGAACCTCAGAAAGGTTCTTCTCAAAACTCTGCAGGCAGGAGTGTGGGGATGATGGTCGAGAAGAAAGAGGTGAGGAAAGGGATCTTCTAATTCTGTACATGAATCATCATACAAGTAGGGCTCACCCCTGTGTTATACATCTGTGAGGAAGACCCAGATCAGAATGCCAGAGACTTTGAAATTAAACTTAAGCTATAAATCACATCTCAGATTAAACAATGAAAAGAACATGCCCAGGACAAACTCAAAATATAATAGGCTTTGAACTGAGATTCCAATCAATACCCACATAAGATAGGGCAGAAATTATGGTCTAATACTAACCATGTTGACTGCCTGCTGGAAAGCAATAAAATAAACAAAAATGAAAATTGTTTTTTGCCAGAAGGTTATAACAAAACTTAGAGTCTATATACCATTTTATTCAAATTTACAATTCAAAATTACTCAAAAAAAGGTAAAGTTAACCAAACTACAATGAAAAATACAGTCAACACATGCCAGTGCTTATATGACTCAGGTTTAGAATATCACACAAAAATGCTAAAGCAAATTCTAGAACTAGGCTTCTTTCGGTAAAGAAAAATAGACTTGAAAAAATGAAAAGATATAAATTCTTAACATAAAAGAATTTTGTATACAAAAAAGAATCATTTTGAAATTTTAGCACTAAAAAGTATATTTGAAAAAAATTAAATAATCTTAATAGCAAAATTGGAGTCATCGAGGAAAGTTTCAGATAACTTGAAGATAGCTGAATTTAAATGATCTGGTATGAAAAACAGAAAGCATTGAAAAAGACGAATAAAGTCTCAGGTATCTTTTGGACAATTTAAAAAGGTCTAACATTCATGTAATTAAAGTTTCAGAGGAAAAAAGTAAGGAATTAGTGCAGAAAAAAATACTTGAAGACATAATCACTAATAACTTCCCAAATATAGTAAATGGCAAAAATTTAGACATGTAAGAAGCTCAGTGAACCTCAAGCATAGTTAAATTCAAAGAAACGAAGCCAAGGGACATGATAATCAAAATAATAAAAAGCTAATATAAATTTTAAAAATCTTGAAAGTATCCAGGAAAAAAAAAAACACATTAATACAGAGGAACAAGAATTTTGAATGATTGTGGATATTTCATAAAAGCCATGTAAATCAGAAGATACTAGAATGATATATTTAAAATGTTGCAAGAAAAGTACTCTAAATGTGAATTTTATATCCAGTAAAAATATTATTTAAATAAAATAAAATTAAAGACATTGCTAAGTAAAGGAAAACTGAGAGGCTTTGTTCCTTGCAGACTTGCTCTAAAATAAATGCTAAAGAAAGTTCTTGTGGTTGAAGGAAAATACAAATTGTAAATTTCTAGGAAAATACAAAGTATATTCCATCTTAAATTTTAAAAATATAACTGTTGAAAGCATAATAAATATATGCATTCACTTATTTATATATAAATATATATATGCCTAAACAATATAATCTGGCATTTTTTTGATGCATATTGATGTAACATATATAGCAATTATAAAACAAAAGTTGGTTGATGTGGGATAGTGGGTAAACGGATCCATATGTTTGCAAGCTTCAAAATTTTATTTGATATAGTAAAATGTTAACTGCAAGTAGATGGCAAATGTGAGCTATGAATGTTGGAATCCCAAGAACTAAGAGTAAACAATTTAATCCAAGGAGATATAGCTAAGTGGCAATATATAAAACCAAATAGAATACTAAAATATTCAAGTAATTTAAAAGAAGACAGGAAAAAGGAACAAGGAGAACAAAAAACTAAGATAAACAGACACAAACAATAAAATAATAGAAAACATGAAAACATATCTCACCAAAGCAGTAATTATATTGAATGTAATGAATCTAAAATCAACAGTTGAAGACAAACAATACCCAATTACATGTTGTCTACATGAAACCCATTTTAAATGTCAAGACAGATATAAGTAAAAAGTAAAATGATTTTTAAAATATTATTCAAAAGCCAATAAAAGGAAAGATGAGTATCTATATTAATATTAGGAAATTAGACTTCACAACAAGGAATATCAACAGGAATAAAGGATATTATAAATGTGTTATTTCACAAAGCAAAGGTAATAGTAATAAATGTTTATGAATCTAATAATAAAGCCTCAAAATACATGAAGCAAATATAACTGAGAGAAGAAATAGATGATTATTAGAGGATGACTGCAAATTTAGCACAGAAGGAAATCGGAGGTGCTAATGGAACTATTCTATATTGTGATTATAGTGGTGGTTACATGATAGTATGCATCTGTCTAAACTGTTGTGCTAGAGATTTCTGTCAGAAGAGGCAGGGTAAAAAAGTCAGCTGTGTGTAAAATGCAATGATGAACTTCACAATTATGTGTGAGGATTAGAAAGCTGGATGGTGGTTTAAGATATTTTTTCTCCAAGGAGAGCCACATAGGCTTTCAGGAACTAAAGACTGTATTCTGATTTGGTTGATATGTGATAGATATATGTAGATATAGGCTTTCTATTACAATAAAAATTTAAGGAATAAACTTTTTCTGTTTTCTTTTTTTCTTCTTTTTTTAAAATTCCTATCCTCCCAACCGTCCCCTTATTTCCTCCCCCCACACACTCTGTTCCCTTTTGGCAATCATCACCTTGTTCTCTATATCTATGGATCTGTTTCTGTTTTGTTTTTTTCTTCTTTTTTTAAAATTCCTATCCTCCCAACCGTCCCCTTATTTCCTCCCCCCACACACTCTGTTTCCTTTTGGCAATCATCACCTTGTTCTCTATATCTATGGATCTGTTTCTGTTTTGTTTTGTTTTGTTTTGTTTTTATAGACACATATAATTGAATTTTTTTCATATTTTTCTTTGAATTATTGCCTATTTTCAGCTAGTATCTGTACCTATTAAGCCCCGTGTTAGAATGAATTTATTTAGAAATGAATGTGACGGTGCCACTGTCCACAAACATTGCGGAGTTTACATCAGGGCTATTTTGAAGTCTTTAAAAAATGTTATGTATATATACATAAAGGAAGGGTAAGCAGCATATCAGAGAACTTTATGGTAAATAAATAAATATACTGTTTTTAAACAAAGGTTTTCTCAGATTCTTTAAAATGCAAATATCTATTTTAAGTATTCAGGAAAGAGTTGTGTGTGTGTGTATACACACATATAGTATTTCCCTAAATTACATAACTGCAGTCGAGATTTTTTTTCTACAAGGCATCTCTTAGGAGTATAGTTATAAAGAAAAGTTATTGAAAAACAATAATACAAGAGATGTCTAGCTTGCCAGAATTACGGAAAAAGTGACATAGTATTTTCTAAACTCTGAAAATTAACATCGAATTTATTAGAATGATATGATCTTAGCTATATAAAAGAATCAAACATTTTTTTAAAATTGAACCATATAAATTTTTCCTAAGTTATCAATATATTAATGATAGAACCAATGAGATAATGTTTATGTTTTCCGGAACCATATCTAGCACCTTATAGACACACAATAAATAATTGTTTTCCTTGAATTGTGCTTACTTTTTGCCTCTCCTCATTCAGAAATGGAGCTACAATATTAAGAGTACCAAACCAGCTCCTCCCATCTGGTCTATCAAGTGGAATTTGTGTTAAAGCATTTGAGAGAATGTCTCTATTTGTATATATGAGTGTGTGAAGCATATATGTGTGTTTTGCATGTGTGTGTACGTGTATGGTATGGGTATGTCTATACATATATCTGGAAGAAATACAAATGTTTAAATTTAAGGTATCACAATAAAAAATATGTTAACCATAAAATTTGATAGTACAATCAGAGCTTTTAGAATTACTGATTCAAACATTTTTAGTATATTAAAAAATATACACCAACAAAACAAATTTTGGTTGCCCTTAAGTATCCGTGTGCCTGTGTATTTTGCTCTGATTGTTGATAAACACTAACAAATATTTTTATTACTCATAGTAGATAGACCAAGATGTGTAGGTAGTTTCTTTCATAGTAATAGGAGCAGAGCACATCTTCTAATGCATATAAAATATTCTTACACTAAATTTACTTTGCTCTTTTTTTTTCTGCCACTCTAAGTAGTCATGTAGTAGTGAAGACTAATATAAGTACTTTTCCCAACACTCTGAATTCAGATGAGAAATCAAGTTCTGCAACTGTACTAATTATTTAGTTCCATGTTTGATAAATCCAATATGTTTGTAGCTGCCTGAGAACTCCTCATTGAGAGCTTTTCTTGAGAAATTTATCCAGACCTTTTGGGACTACTGGTGACACTATGAAACTTATTTTATTTTATTTTATTTTTGCAGCCTAAAGCTGTAAAGACTTCTCAGAATATATCTTAACCAAGGAGTGGTACTAAAAATGAGGCACACATCTAAAAAAATGAATTTGAATGATTCTCTAAAATTTGAGATAACTGTGAATTTAGCTGACTCATGGGCAGTTTTCCTCATCCTATATTTAATCTCTCTTGTGAAACAATAATAATAATAAATTTAAAAGAGGCATTCAGAATCATTATTGACAATTATCTTAGGTATTGTAATGCTTAAGCTCTTTTTATTAGCGCTCTGCTGATTCTACTGCCTTCTTAAATTTTTACTCTTTATATCCTCTATACTTTGGTATTGATAATACAAGTTGATTTTTTTTTTTTTTAAATTTAAACTCTTTTTAGTGTCTGCGGGCATGCTACCCTGAACAAGCCTGATCCCATCTGATCTCAGAAGCTAATAAGCAGGGGCGGGTCTGGTTAGTACTTGGATGGGAGACCACCTAGGAAGACCAGGGGCTGTAGGCATGAAAAATAAAAAATAAAGAAAATAAGGGATTGTAAGCCGACAAGTTTCTTGCAATCTGTGAGGTAAATCAAGGGTTGCCTCGCCTAAATAATAATAATAATAATAATAATAATAATAATAATAATAAAATAAATAAATAAGTAAGTAAATAAATACATAAAAACCTCTTTCTGGGTTAAGAATTACTGTCTGTGGATGGATGGACATATTAATCCAACAGAAAACCTTATAACTGCCCCCATGTTTCTTTATTCGTGCCTTTCTTATCTATTCCTCTTGAAGTTATTTCTTTAAACTCTAGACTTAGAAAGTTGTTAATTTCAACATTTTCCTCAAACTACTTACTCAAAACACCCATCCACATATTACTTCTTTCCCTTCTTTCTCCCTTCCTTCACCATCATTTCTATTTATAAGGATAAGAAAGTTGAATGAATGTACTAGATTTCTTTAAGAAATACTAGAATTAAATAATATTAATATCACACTGAAATGTCTTTTTGTTAGGGTGCTAGTTTTATAAAACTGATTATCTTGCTTTGTTAAGACTTACAGATAAAATTTGTTTAAAATAATGGATAATTAAAATCAAAACTATCATGCTTTTATGAGTTCTTAACAATTTATTTTTACCTTTATGAAGTGAAAGTTCCACAAAGAGGTTTACAAATCCATAAGGTATTCCTACTTGCCATATTTTACCTTTGGATCAATGCTTTTGATGACAGATTTTTAAAAATACATATTTAGCTATTTCCCTAGTGCCCATACTCTATTTCTGAAGATGAAGAATTTTTGTTCCAGGTAAATCTGACATCCAGTACTATTCACAATTTCTTTGTGGCAGTTCTTTCTTTATGTTATGATATGATTTAGTTGTGTTTTTAGAATTATATCTAGTTTTAAATATGCAAAATTTCATTTTGAAACATGTTTTAGGGTGTCTTTAAACAACTTTAAACATTCAATATGGTTTGATTTCCTCAATGCTTTTTCCTACGTAATAATGTGTTTTTATTTGGAGTCAAGAATATTTTTATTATTGTATGAATGTGTTTCATTTTCTCTAGTAAAAAAATATTTATTTGGTTTACTTTTCTTTCTTCATCTGTAATGAAACAAATTAAGAATCTCAATATGTTAACATTCAGTATAATTATGTTCCTAAATTATACTCTTCACCATATTTAACAAATAACAAGATACAAACTCAGTTTCATTTTTGCTATATCAATATTTAAATTAATTTGTCTCCAAAAAATGCAATACAAAAGATAACTGGAAGAAATAAATTCTAAAGTATGCCAGATAAACAATTTTAAGAATCAACACATGCATACACACAGACACAAATACTTATCCACAATATTACATGTATTGATATATGAAATGTATTCTTTTTAGAGAGCCATGAGATACTAAACTTGTAAAAAAAAAAAAAGTTCACATATGAATTTACCATTAGGCAGACCAAAAACAGTTTCATAAAATGCAAAACAGACAAAAAAAAAAATCGTAGGAAATGAGAGTATATTTGTTGGGCTTGTGTTGGTGCTGTGAATATTAGCATCTTTACTGAATATATTTGAAGAAAAAGGGATTTATTTGTTCTCATTGCTTGCATGATTAAAAAAAACATAGAATGATGAAACAGAATATTTCATTTTCTGACAAATGACAAGTAATATTATCACAGGAGCCTTAGTAAAATTTTTGATGTATTTGAAGAGTTACTTTAATAACTATTGTATCAAGTTTTATTTGCCTTTTTCATGCTGTCTACTTTAGAATTTCACTGTCTTCATCCAAACTCATTACTACTTAGGATCTCCTACATAAAGCAGGCTTGGAACAGATCTATTTGAGTTTTCTTTTTCTGCTCTTGTTATGGTATATACAGTGGTAGAGAGTATTCTAGAATCTGAATTGTTTGGATTAAGTTGTACTTTCAGTTCTGTCACTAATAACTATATAATTTGAGGCCAGTCAGGACATCATTTGAGATTCAGGTTTCTTATTTTGTAAAATTTAGAATGTTATAAAATGACATTTTTAGTTTTTGAGCTCTGAGTTTTAGCTCCAAATAGTAGAGTACTAATGGACAATTCTGCTGTCTTGTACCAGTTTTCTCAGTTTTTAACTTGTTAAGATTGACCTCTTCCAGACCCCAATATTAAGCTTTAAACCTTTGTTTCCCTTGATTTTAGTTTGTGTCCCATGCCACAAATTTCTGGAGCTTTCTTTACTCCATTCTAGTTAGATAAATTAGTTTGGTTCTCAAGGTGAATTTTAAAAGTACTAAACTATAGTGTATGTATTTATGATTAGCCAATCTCTATTTCAATGTCAAAGTTTATTGATTGGAATAAAATCATTGATTTCCAGTTTCACAATGATCAAATTCATGTTAGCCTAATACATTTCATAGGTATATATCATTTTAATTCATAGTAGATATTTGCCCCAAGTTAAAATTCTTCTCGAAGGACACCCCAGGATAGAATTTCTCTACACATTAACTCTTATAATCCACTGAAAGTATTATGTCCAGTTTTATAGCACAGGGAGCTATTATAATGTCTATATATAATGTGTGTGTGTTGAGAAACACAATACGCAGAACACAAATT
Source organism: Pteropus alecto (assembly GCF_000325575.1). Classification (NCBI taxonomy): domain Eukaryota; kingdom Metazoa; phylum Chordata; class Mammalia; order Chiroptera; family Pteropodidae; genus Pteropus; species Pteropus alecto. The sequence continues at coordinate 25,803,575 of NW_006494614.1, read as the reverse complement.
GAGAAACACAATACGCAGATATATTGATCTCTCCAGGTCCCTCAAGCTATTATACTTTATTTGCCAACTTCTTAGAAATATAAAAGAAACAGCCATTTGCTAGGAAGATAATAGTTCTATATTTATGAAATTCAAATAATGGATGTTAGAGAAAGGAAAGATCTAACTCCTCCTTTAGAATATTTCTCTGTAAGAGCAAAATCACTGACCACACCTAACCCTTGACTGTTGGATAATGGAACTTTTTTTTTCTGCCTACACTGTTAGCATTGTTGGTCCATCTGTGGACAGTATTTGATAATCAGGGAGACAGACCCTTGAGAAATAGAGTAAATTTATCTGCATCATTTATATGGATGATTTTTAAGTTCAACATTTCATTGAATTCTGCAACCACCATTTTCAGCATAGAAAATGAAAGGTTTAAAAGCATTTGGAAATCTTATATAAGCAAAGTATTTCATGTGCAAGTGTCAAAATGAATAATGAACTTTGGAAGCAAGAGTTTCAACATGACACTATTTATTTAAATACACTTTATCACTATTAACTAGGGAACCGCTGTAGTTAGACATATCCTAGATATATTCCTGATAGCAGAACACAAAGAACCTTAAATTATGGTTGTTATTGGTTAGTTTCTCCTTTTCTTTTAACTAGTTAACTATGTTTTGGTCAAACCAATGCAGGTAGTATTTTTATAGTTGACCCCCTTTCTGGAGCCATAATGATTGGAGCCATCAAGATTCAGACTAAGGAGCAATAACCAGTGATCTGACTCTCAGAGTTGTCAGTGGGCATCCAAAATTTCTCCATATTAATCACAGATCTGAAAGTGAAAAAGAAAGAAAGAGGACTAGAAAATGAAGTAGGATTCATATTCAAGACTTACTCTGCACATTACAGCTAAGATTATCCAGACTCACATGAATATACGAGGGTAGACTGATACATAAGAGCATATGTATCACATTTAATGCCTTTTAATATTCCTATTAAAGAAAAACATAGTTCTTAATAATAGTTAAATACATACAAAATAATATTTAAAAAGACTATGCTGTATAAGCTATATTAGTTTTCTACTATGTAAGAATACATGCCTAGAGTGTGTGCATATTTATCTAAATAGGATATTTATTACCCTATTTTTTTACAGTGCTTATTTTTCTGATTTCATGGAGGTCAAAAGAAAAAATATAGAGAATGCATGAACATGAAGGTCATTATACTGAGGTTCTGATAGGTGATAAAATAAGATGAAATTCAAAGATGACAACCATGCAAAACATCTGGCATCCTGTCACCTGAATATTTTTATAACTAAACTGCTACATGTGCTTTTGTGAAACTGTGCCAGATGGGCTCTGCAATTATATACTACACTGAATTACAGCTCTCGGAGGAGGACATTTGCATGCTTCCACTTACAACATCTATGTACTTGGGATAAGAAAGGGCTACAGAAATGAAACCAAAGTGAATGCTGAAAAACCTTAACTGGCTCAATTTTAGGGTTTTTTTATGATTATTGATTGCTTTACACATTAATGGAAAATTACTAGATTGACAAAATATTAGTTATTTTTTCAGTAATAATGTTGATACCTATCTGAAAATAACAAGAATTTGATTCCTAACTGATTAACCTGTTTTACAAGTAGAATGACTTTTAATACAGGCACAGAAGTATCACGTAAAAATGAAGCTCTTTCATAAAATTCTTAATATACCGATTCTCTTGGATATCTTATCATTTACTTGAGATATGGAAACCTATATTACAACAGAGGTACTGAGGTACTAGTCCTATGCACACAATAGCTTACATCTTGACTGCTGTGTCACTCTCCTTGATACATGTCTATATTGTCTTCTCATCAGCTATTGAACACCAACAACTGCTTCTAGGTCCTTTGGGAAATTTTTACTATATATAGTACAAATAAATTACAGTAGTCTTTTAAACAAATTCATTGGAAAATATAACCCTTAAGAGTTTCTAGAAAGTAATCACTGAATTAAAATATTAAATATATGTGTATATTCATAAAGTAAAATGAGAAAATATTGTTATTCGCTAAGATCCTATTTTGTGCCTGGAATTTTAAATACATTATATAATTTAATCTTTATAAAGATGTTTAAGGAAGGTAACATTATTCCAAGATCACCATGGGGAAATTCAACAATGAGGAAGAAAACTTAAACAGGGGCAGTCATTTTTAGTGTCCATTGATTGATTAATGGATAAAGAAAATGTGAAACCAATGGAATATTAGCCTTAAAAAAGAATGAAATCTTGTCATTTGTGACAACGTAGATAGAATTAGAGGGCAATGGGCTAAGTGAAATAAGTCAGACAGAGAAAGACAAATGCCATATGATTTCACTTATATGTGGAATCTAAAAAACAAAATAAGTGAACAAACAAAACAAATAAACCCATAGATATAGAGAGCAAATGGATGGTTGCCAAATTGAAGATGAATTAGAGAAAGGGTGAAAAAGGCAAAGGGATTAAGATGTAAAAAATGCCAGTTATAAAAATAGTCACAGGAATGTAAAGTATAGCATAGGGGATATTGTCAGTAATATTATAATAACTACATATGATATCAGATGGGCACTAGACTTAATTGGCATGATCACTTTGTCAGTTATATAAATGTCTAATCACTACATTATACACCTGAAACTAACATGATACAGTATGTCAAATGTAATTGAAAAATTAAAAAAAGAAAAAATTAAGTGGCAAATGCCAGAAGTGGAGCTAAAACTCTAATTAGCAACAACACAGATGAAGTTTTCATAATACCACATGACACAAATATAATTTCACAACACCACACTGATACATATAGAATTAACTACAGTAACATGGATCATTCATTCTTTCAGGAATGAATTTTTCCATCCTTAGCTGCTATCTGTATCAATGAAGTACTGTACTTGGTAGAGTCTCTTAAGTCTGGAATTCAAGATCAAAGTTGAACCATGTAATTATGGTCTATAGCCCAGAATGAACAAATAACAAATGAATTCTAGAAACTTTTTCTCTTAATTATTTCACCTCTATATAAGGAGAGTGTCACCATGTTAGCTTTGCTAGTGAGATTTTTCAGATAAAAATTCCAAGACTAATTTTTAAGGGTGGGATAAGAAAGTTTTGAAATAGTCAATATCTCAACATTCTTAGAAAGAAATTTTCAGGTACTATTTTGACTTGCAAATTTATTGTGTAATTGTTTGGTATCTACTGTATCATCTACCTAAAAGTGTGAGAAAATGGAACATTGCTAATTCTAGATTTTGTTGGTTGCTGGGTTAATAAAAACAGCAAAGAAAACAATGAGTCAGTAAATTGGTAGCCATATTTTACGTTAGATTCACTCATACATTTTCCCTTTTATATATTTACTAAGATGTACTTAATATTCTTTCTAATAAACATACAGCACATATAAGCATAAATTTAATATATATATAAATTTAAAAAAT
>NW_006494614.1:25776318-25799765 GCF_000325575.1 Pteropus alecto | reverse complement strand
TTAAACTTATATATATATTCATTATTTTGTGAAATACAGTTTATCATTTTCAAAGACTTTGATTTATCTTAATATAAGTATTCCCTCTGGCCAAGCCATTCTCATGAGTTTTAGATATAAGTAAAAAAATCTGAGCAGCTTGCTTCATCTTCATTAACACTCTGTTAAGGTGGTTCTTGTTTAAAAGTGGTCTAGAATAGACAATAACTCAATAGCTTGCAATCATAGTCTGTGTATGGCAGCACTTCAGTGCTATACAATTTCTTTTTGGGCGAAACATACTAGGGGAGTTGGAGCCTCTTCCACTGGTTCTCTTCAAATTATCTACAACTGGATGTGATGAATTAAAACCATTTTGAACAAGTTTGAAGATCAAAACTTGTTCAGATAACACCAAGAACATTCCATAATGTGATACTTAAAAGGATAAGACTTTTTTTTGTATCACATTCTCCATAATGTGATACTTAAAAGGATAAGACTAAACTACACAGGGCAAACTCTTAAGTTATTTGTCCATTGAGTAATATCTCACAGATTTGTTTGGTTGTCATATTTTAACATAAACTGTTCTCTCCAGGAAAAGTACTGAAGAAAATAATCTAATTATATTTTTGTCATCTGTTTGGAAGTTGCAATTAGACCAAAATAAATAAAATATTTAAAAATACTTATAGTCATAATGACATGGAAATATACTTCACAATTATAAAACTTTTATAAATAATGATTGTAAAAGTAGTAACAATGAAATAATTTCTCCATGGGGAAAATCTTTTAATAACCTTAGCGACTATCACAAATTATGGTAATGCCTCCTTGCCATCCTTGCCACCTCAATTAAAATAAGAAATTTGCTATGAAAGAGGATTTAAACCTAAAGAACTATTAATCTTTTTTGCAAAATTGCCAGCACAAATCACACATGGACATCTGTAATGAGCAAAACTATTATAATTTATAAAGAATTGTGTTTTCTGTTTGCCTTACTTCAGAATCAGTATTTATTCAGAATCCACACATTTCTGCATTAATTGAGAAAATGATGGCTATATTTACGTTTCTCTCCAATGGTTCTATATAGCTATCCATGTATTTTCTACTAAATTTCTCATTTTAGAAAAAGATAAGAAAAGAAAAAACTCCTCATACCAAAAAATTGAAAAGAAAACCATTATGTTAGATGTACCAGATAAGTGATGAGAACAGATATTTAACACTTAACAGTTATTTTAAAAACACAAATATCTTTATATAATTACAAAATTGATGCGCCAGTGGTATTGACAAGTAATCTACCATGCTTATATTACATTAAATCATATCTAAATACAAATATTTTATTTCATAAATCAAGTGAAAGTGATACTTAATACAATTTTTAAGAGATTGAAGCTAAACTTGAGAAATGAAGTTGATTAGCTTTGTAACAGTAAATGAACTCCTCTTTATAGTTCAAAAATTGGGTCACAAATAATCTATCTGTTTAATAGGTAAAAATTAGTCCCTAAAATATGAATGATATTTTCTACCTGACTTGAAATTATTTTGTTACATATGAAATAACAGTGGATACAAAATGATAAAAGCAAGATTAAAAGTGGATTTTAAATGATATATACATGGTAAATGCTGTTAGATACCTTGAGAGAGCAAGTTCTCTGTGGGATAGAATGGTTAGAGACAATTTTATGGTGGTGTAGGGACTTACAGTGTCAGGTAGAGCAAATAGAGTGGGAAAATTGACTACACAAATTGAGTTAAAATCTGGAGATTCACTTTTTATTGGTACTCAAGCTAACTCTTTCCAATTTTAACGTGACAACAAAAAGTTCGGAGTTTCCAGAGTACAAGATCTAATTTCATGGTATTCTGTTTTGAGAGTTCTAAATAACTTCATCTTCTGAATATAATAGAGGGAGATTTGAGCCCCAACTCCCTGTTTGTCTTTTAATAGCCTTGAGATGATCAAATTCAGATGTTTTGCCCTGCAGATATTCTGAAATTTGCTGGTAAAGGTAGAGGTTGTAAGATCGATGTTTGAATGGAACAAGGGAAAAAATGAAGGCAGAGAAAGGTGAAATTAACTTTCTTAGTAACTAGCGTCCAAATTCATTATATTCTCTCTCAGCTTTACTTTCTTAAACAACTATTTCCTTGTCATTGTTTAAATCAAAGTATATTCTTTTGACTCAGAGCGAAGGACATGTTATTTCCATCAAATTATCACTTAAAGTAGGCTTCTGCTTCTTCATGACATCATACAGACTGAGTGTGCCATGGCAGATGTTGTTGTCAATGTTTAGCCTTATGTAGAAACCTGGGAAATCTTTTTATTACTTTTTTTTGCCAATATCTTTCATTGATTCGAATCACTTACATGAATTTTTAATATAGCCAGGATATTTCTAAATATTTTTTTCTCCTTCTTTCAGTAAACTCAAGGTCACAATGAAGAACTGTATAATCAACTCAGTCCACATGTAACCAGCAAAGTGTGAGTAATGATCTTCATTCAATAATTTTTATTTCTAAATTCAAATGGCAATTTCAGGCATGTTCTGTGAAGGTTAAAAACTGAAAATATGAAGAGAAAGTTGTTTATTGGTTCAGTGACAATTTTCTTCATGAGATGTAAAGTTCTAAGAGAACAGATATTATGCCTGCTTTATTCAATATCATACCAAGCATTTTGCAGTACACCAACCTTTTCGTAGACATCCAGTCTTTGTTGAATGATAGAAATAAGACTCATTCCCAGAGATAATAATTAAATTATAATGCTAACCGAGTATGAACCTTCATTTGCTTTCCAGTTAAAAAAAAAGACGCGACAGTAACATTATTGAGGTTATTATATTATTAAATATGTGTACACATCTTAGCGAGACTACCTGTTATATAATAACTATAGTCACAGAAGTGGGTATCTATACTTTTCATTTTTTGCCTCACCTATGTCTAAACTTCCATGGTATACTCATTAATACCGTCTCATCTAGTAAGTGGACACTTCCATTGTCTATACTCTGACTGCCCATTTTCTCATATTTTTTTTTTTATTTTTTCCTCCAAATTCTGTCTCAGTCCAAACCAACAAGCATATCCTAGGCAGTCAAGTGCATAATTCTAGTTTATTGTGAATGGAAGAAATTTTTATAAGAACTATTTGCAATGGTAATTTGCCTCAGTTCTGTTTATTTGGGGTTTTCTTTAACAGCCTTAAAAGTTTTGAAAAATCATTAGCCAATAATAATCATTATTTTCACTTCATTTCTCATTGGCCATTTTGCACTTGATCCAGGCCTTATGAATTTTAAAAAATATTTTATGGTATATATAAATTATATTTTTATTGGATTTAGCACCCACTATTATAAGTAAGATAATGTATAATTTTATTGTGCAAAAGAAGATTATTTCATGAATAAAATGAGTCACTTGTAATTAGGCAGGGGAAATAAGCATAAACCAGCAGTATCTCAAGCAAAATTATAGTCTAAATTATATTTGTATATTAATGAACAATTTACCATAATCTAGTTTATGACCATCTCTGTCTTTAAGAAATCCAAGATTTATCACCATTTCCTATTTTCTTTTTTTCTGGTGTATTACATATGCACATACTGGATATTTATTTTACTTTGCTGCAATAAGCATTTGTTAACTCTGTACTATATATGAGAATTCACTGTGGGAGAGACATTATACCTTCAACATCATTTTGTGTATTGAGAGATACAAAGAAAAATTAGATATAATTTTCTACAAAGAGCCATTTAAAATAGACAAGCTGTACAAAACTAAAATCAATATGAGATTGTGTTGACTATGAATAGATTAAAAAGTGCTAAGGAGAGAGACTCTATTACTTTTTTAACAAGATAAGTATTTCAGCTGGACTTTGAAAAATGAGTAAGATTCTGATGGGATACAATATACATAATAATAAATCAAAGAAAAGGAAATGCGGAAACACAGACAACACAAACAAAATAAAAGCTGCATTTGTAGACATATATTAATTATGTGCTCTCTCTTTATTTCCTTTATACAATCTGGTTCAAGAATTTCTTCCTCATGCTATTTGTTCCAACTTTCTTTTCAGATTCAGCTGGTTTAGGATTGAACTGTGACATGTTTAAGAACATAGAACATGTTGTATTATAATATATTCCTCCCAACACCACTTTTTTTTTTCTTTTGTAGCCTCATTTTTTTGGAAAAGTAATTTTTCAATAAGTACAATTTGTCCTAAAACAATTTATTCTGATTCATGAACATAATAATTTTCTTTTTCATTTTGACACTACCCAGTCAATACACTTTCATAATATGAGACATGATAAATAAAAAAGCTATAATACACATAATTACAACAAATTAAATATGCTATATAAAAAGAGACCAAAATGAATTATACTCTCTTTGCATTTTCACCTGAAAAAGAAACCCATTACATGTAATAAAGATATTATCCATTTTTTTAACCCATGCACTTAATTTCTATTTCTCTATATTGAGAGTGTATTTCCAAGTTCCCTAGGGTTGTTTCTTTTAAAAGAAAACATTATTTATAGCTACTGTGCTTATTTGTACCACTTTGGCAATTGGAGATGACTTGTTTCTTCTGTAAAGAGTAATACTGACTGCAAGGCTGTGCATATTTTAGATTCTTTCAATTCCTGAGGAAAAAGTATCAGAAGTTGTAATCAGGACATAGCAATTTTAGGGGCTCATTTATTGTGTTTTATCTTCAGGTATTTTTTATAGGTTTTTCAACATTGGCTGCTCTTTGTGTTTAGAAAAAGTTGATTAACTTAGATGTCATTATTTAGAATATTTACCAACCCAATGGCAACTTAAACTCTGAAAACAGTTTTATAATAATTAAAATGATAATCTTTTACAATGTATGAAACTTTAAGTTTTAGGTACTTTTTAACGAACATCTGTTTGGTTTCAGTGGTAGAGCTAAAAATCAAATGTTAATCTATTAATATTAAAGAAAGAAATTGAAATATTACCTCCTGTCCTTAAAAAAAACTTCAGTAACAAAATTTGAATTATCAGTTGGATAAATTATAACTTGATCAAAGGTTGTAGTAGTGTTTGGCACCTGAAATAAACAGAAAACACTGGAAATTCAAATATATGTAATTCCAATAATTTTCTGCAGTATGTTTATGAACTTAGGTCAGCAAATGTTAGTTGCTGTTCTGACATATAAACTAATTTTTGTTTTTTTTTTAGTTTGTTGTTAAATATCTAGTATCGTTACACCATAATTTTCTGTGGTTCTTTCTTTTTATTTAAAACTGTGTCTCTCTTAATAGCCAGTCAGGCATTCTACTCTCCCCATTCCATCCAGCTCAGGATTTTTCCTTGTAGTTGCTGGAATAGTGTTGCCTATGAATTTTCTGTGTTTTTGTTTAATGAGTTATCTTAAAGAGCATATAGTGTATTTGCTTAAGGGCCTTTACCATATTCCAGGCTGTACTGTACACTATTAGTCTGCTCAGGCTGCCATAACAAAATACCATAGATTGGGTGACTTAAACAGAAATTTATTTTCTCACAGTTCTGGGGGCCGGAAGTCTTGAGATCAGGGTGCCTGTATGGTCAGATTCTCTTTCTGGTTTACAGTTTCTGGTCGCTGTGTCCTCAAATGATAGAGAAAGAGGGAGAGAGAGCAAGAGCAAACACAGAAGAGAGAAGAGAGAGAGCGCACGCTCTTCGGTGTCTCTTGTGACAGTCATCCCATGAGGGTCCCTGTCTCATAACCTTATCGAAACCTAATTACCTTCGAAGGTCCTATATTCAAATACTATCATATTGTAGGGTAGGGCTTCAGCATATGAATTTTTCAGCCCATAGCAATACCCTCAAGCTTTATGATGCCGTTGCTCTTCCATATTTCTTGAAATTGTGTTTCATCATCATCAGGTGATTAGACTATTTATTTTAACTTTTCTCCTGTTTTATATTTAACATATTTGTGCATGAATTACAAGGTTCTTTTTGAATCTACTGCTTCACCATTTTTACTCTTGTAGTGTATGAAGCAAGTGGCCCTGGTATAGGAATATAGATTGCCATTTAATATTCATTATCAAACCATAAGATCTCACTTGTTGAAGGTCCAATTTATTATTGTTTAATGCTATCATTTTCATCTACGTTTCACCTTTAGCATTTTTAGCTTTAGCTAGAAATTTTGTTATAGCTAACAAACAGAATTAATTTATTTAATATAGACAATGAGATGGCATGCCCAACTGTGTACAAAAGTCTAAAAGTTGCACAAGCCTCGTTTGGCCTTATTAATTCGATGAAGACTACTAGCCAGAGATTCCACCTGAGGTGGCTTTTAGAGACTAGTTTGTTATTTGATATATGAGAAAGAACAAATGGGGTCTGTGGTGGTTGGATTAAATGAGGTTTGCATATAAATGCTTCACTCCTTGATAATGATTTGAGATTATTTAGAAAAAAAGTATATTACAGGTGAGTGATATAGTTTAATGTAGATAGAATTGTGAATGAACTTGATCCAACATGCTTATAAAAATATAGCCAATGCACTTATTAAAAATATATATTTCTAGGATATTATGATTTGGTATGCAGTCAATACTGGGAAATACTACACTAGGCAAGAAGGAACCATTTTAGTTTTTTGTGTATGTTGATGGCATGGTTCAATTTATAGATGTTTGATTCAAAGGACCATGATCCTCTCAGTTCTTAGCAAAGAGCTGTCACACAGTAGATGATCAGGCAATAACTGTTGTATAAGTGAAAACTGCATGAATTATTTTTAAAAGATTAATCAGGAAGTTGCAAAAATATGAATTGGACTATAGAATTGTGGAATTATAGTGTATAGCTACGATATACTGGAATTATGTATTTTGATGGCAATAAGAAAAGAAAAACAAAAACTGGGAAAAATGAATGTTACCATGTCACTATTCCCAAGGATTTCTGGCAATCTTTAGGTTTTATATTATGTGCTAGATATAGCTTTAAAATGTCAACTATGTATTTTTGATATTTTCCCCAACATACTATAGAAACAAAGAAGAGAGAGCTTTCAAAAAATCAGCTTATTTTTAGACTGTTGAAATTTTATGTTCGAATGACATGTTGAGATGTTAGTCTAGGTATGTGGCTCACTGTCACTTTGTCACATGTAAATGAGTCACCTTTTCTCCTAATATTTCCTCTTTGTAGGGCAACCTACATCTGCCCCTGTTTCTATCAAATGAAACCCTGTCTATTCTTCAAGTATAAATTAAACTTTTGCTCCATCAGCTTAACTGTACTTTTCTCTGTAGAGCTAAAGCTGATCATTACATAAATGAGTATAGAGCTTAGTAGTTCTTTTTTACAATTATTACATTGTGATTTGTAATGTAATAATTGTGTACATTGGTGTACTGTATATTGTAGACAGTTGCCTGTAATCTTTTTATTTGCTATGTTCTTTATATTTGCATGCAATTGCATGCAATTGTTCTTAATTAATATTTGTTTAATAAATCAATGAATTAAAAAAGAAAATCATGACATTCTAATAATTTCTAATCCTCTTCCATAATTAAAAGAACTGAGGCAGAAACCTCTGTGTTATAGATTATTAATTTGATGTTGAGATTGGTTTATAGTTTATTTTAAAAGTTTTATTTTGCCTTTTTTACTTTTCAATTTTTATTTTCAATAATTTTATGTTAACTAAAAAGCATGTTAACTTAGGAAATATGTTTATTGTTATTTGATATAAAACTTATTCTAGGTTACATATAGATGGTCATTCAAGAAGCATTTTTCAAAGCTAACATGGTGTGACATTCCAAGATTCAGTGACAGTTTTGAATAGAGGCTTGAAAGCAGTGCAGTTTTATACCAGCGTATGTGGTAGCAATTACTAATTAGATAATTGGAAACATATGGCAATAATTACTGTCAATCAAATTATGCAATATCCCAGTAGGTAAAGTAATACCTTCAGAGCAGAAATGTCTGATATGTATATTCTCGATTTGATCAAGGGATTAATAAGAGCATTCTATGTTATAGTTGGAGTCACTACCAATGGACAACACTTAGAAGCAATCTATAACTTTAATTGAGGTCGTGGCTACAATATGTGACAGCAGCTATGAATTGCTCCATCCAATTTGCTGTGGCTCATTAAGACATAAACTGCTCAAGAATTGTGTAGACAGGTAACAACAAATCATACCAAGTGAATTGTTCAGTGAGGTAGAATTCTATTGTACAGATATGGCCTAAGGCCAGGTTTATGTATCACAAGAAAAATGCCCGTGATATAGTATATACAGTGTATCCAGGTGTTAGCTGGATTGTCAGATGCATCATATTTTCTGGCAGCAATAGCTCATTAAGATCTATATCCAGAGAATAATGGAGCTTATACTTACAATATGTCATGGTTTCTGTGGAAGCCAATAGATATACCACTATCAATCTAGTATGAGAAAACCTAGTTTTAGATTAGAAGCCGGAGCACTCTGTTTGCCCAGTAAAATTACCTTCACAGACCACATGGATATGTAGGCTTCATTGCTCACCCTTCTTCATCAAATTTTGCACTCAACAATGCATACTCAATATGCTCAGAAACTTTTCATATCCAGGTGAAGAGAGGACTTATTAAATCTATTAAGAAGCTATCAAAACTCAGATCAAAGAGTACCTTAGTTGGTCTTCTGACAACTGTGTGCAATCCTATTATCAGCATTCATATTGCCAAAATTAGAACTTGCTTGTCTATTTAGATCCTTTTCTTCTCTTTACTCTTAACCTTCTAATGCTAATAGCAACACTTCTATCACATATTTGTGCGTACACATCCACCTACACATACACACACACATGCACACTACATACTTTCTCATAACATGAGTTTACTGTCTGTGTTGGAAACCCAGAGAAATCAAAACTTTAGTAGGATTAAATAAGAAATAGTTTTCCTTTGTATCAAAAGGTTATCTTTTTCCTCTGAAAAATTACAGATGATAGTGATAGACAACTGTGGTTATAATGTTATATAACACCTAATTATAATGAGTAATGTCATATGCATGTATTTATATATAATATCATATTATATATTAGCAAAATTAATAATAATAATAATAATAATAATAATAAATTGTTTTTTTACTATCCTGACATTTAATGCTACAATCTGCTCAGGCAGATTTCCTTTCCCTTACACTTTGAACACCTGCATATACACACTGACAGTAAGTAGAACTGAAAATTGAAATCAAAACTAAATTATTTCAAAACAGACTATAGTGTGGCACAAAGCAGGTAAATGTACCAAACCAAAACCATGATGTCCATCACAAACTCTTTATTCTCAAAGTCTTTTATCACAAGCTCATTCAGAATAATGTGCTCTAAGACCATGAACAAATTGAACTAACAATAACTCTGTGTGTATCCATGCATTCTAAAGACATGACCAATGACTGTTCCAGAAACATCCTACTTTGCAAAAACTGATGAATCCCAACCAAGATCATCCTCTGACTAACTCCAGACCTCAAAATCCTATACGTCTCTCTACTTAAATTCTCCCTTTTGAGACACCCCACTATCCTCACGTGTGCCCTTAGTTGCAGCAAACTTGGTTAAGTTTAAACTTTAATTTTAAAGCATGGATGTGTCGATTGTGGGCTTTAGCAAATAAGCTTTAATGCAAAGCAATGTTGCTTATGGCTAAAATAACCATGATTGGTAAACTTTATTTGGACTGGGAGAACTATAAGTACTTTAAAGGAAGAAAATAACTTTGTATCTCCCTGAGTGCAGTGAGTGTGGGAATTGAGCATGCCCCATTGGAGACTCCGAAAGCTATGTTTGTTGAATTGCTAAAAATATATTGCTTCTGTAGTAAATGAGGTTTTTAAAACTAGATGAAATATGCACCCTCCTGGAAAGAAGTCTGTTTCTTTGCACCTGAGATTTGTGAACTACTGCAAGGAATACTATTAGTATTTTTGCAGATGAGGAAAACATGATACTACCACCAGCAAGCTATGATAGCTATCAGGTAAACTTTTGTATAGGCAAGTGCCAAATGAGGCCCAAATCAATCTTGCAAATCTGAAAGTTTAGCTGAAATTAGGCAGAGTCCTTAGTGGGCATTATAACTAGGCAGTCTGGAATTAGTGGAGAAGCTCTTAGCTGTACATAAGAATGTTGATGGTATCAGTGTTTAAGTGATATTGAAAACCAGGAAAAGAGGTGAGATTTTAAAATAGTGAATGTGAATAAGCAAGAAAAGGCATCCAAGGAGTGAAGTCTGGGCATTCTGAGTTTAAAAGATTGCAGAGATAAGGAGAAACAGGATAAGAAGAAACTGCCAGGGGTGATGTGAAGTGTAGTAATTCTGCTTCCTAGAGGCCAAATAAAGATGGTTTTAAGAAAGAGAGGATAATTAATCTTGTCATATGCTTCTGTTAGCTCAAGTAAGATAAGGAATGAGAATCGAACATTAGATTTAGCAACATATGGGTGTCTATTGACCTTAACATGACCACTTTCAGTGAATTCTTGACAGCAAATACCTGATTGGACAGGAGTCTAGTGAAAACAGGTAGAGAGGAATTAAACTGAAAAGACAGACAACACTTTTTTTATGTAAAGAGAAAGAAATGGCAATAGAATTGGAGAATGAAATGAGGATAAAAGATAGTTTATTTGTTTAATTTTCTTTCTTTTATTTTGAGAAGGATATAAAACAGCCTATATGTATGTTAGGTGAATTGTCCTCTAGAGAGAGAAAATGATGGTGATGTGTGAGAGACAAGGGAATCAGTGGTTTTGGGTAGGTGAGAAGGAGATAGATACAAAATACGGGGGTTGGATTTAGATATAAAAGCACGATGTATTCATCGTAGATATGTTTGCTCAGAAATGCTTCAGGGAAAGCTTGAATATTTCTCTCACTTTAAATTGAGCACAATGAGTTTCTGTTTATTTGTTCATTTAACAAATATTTATTCAGCACCTTCTCGGCCTCAGGGCATTTTTAACAGCTAGAGACACAGCAGTGAACAAAATAGATTAAAAGCAGCCCTGCCTTCATGGTGTTTGCCTTTTAAGGAATGTATTGAGTTTGAAAAACAAGTTAAAGAATAAAAAACTTACTACACTTTTTTGTGCAATATCGTTTAAAGAATCACTTCAGTGTAGCTTTAGTTGTCTTTGTTAAAATTTCAAAGTAACTATTTGCTCAAAAAAGAGGCATGAAAGAAACAGCTTGGGTACTGTTTCTTTTAAAAGAAGGCCTTATTCAATTGACAGAAAAGATTGTGTCTGGTAATCACTGTTTCCAAAGAACTGATGAGATCATGTCAGCAGAGGTTTGAGAAAGAGCACTGAATACTTCTAGATCTAGTCAGTAAGTTCTTTCCTGAGAATGGCCGGGCAAAATCAATATAAAGTCTCCATAGGTTTCTTTTCATGCCCCATGGAAAAAATAACTAACTTGGCAAATGCTACATTCGTTATATCTTTTCAACATCAGAATCTATTGCAATGATCAGATAGGGCTTCTAACTAATGCTTTGTATAAAAGACATTTCACCATCTGTTACTTTCAATGTGGTCAAGAAAAGCTTTTACCTCTTGAGGGAATAGCTACAATTTTCCCATAAAGATATTGTTCATTGTGCATGACATGTATTTCTAAATCACCTCAGGGACTTAGGTAAGCATTTAATTCAGAGGGATATAGGGGACACCTATCTGTTCAGACTTCTTTATATACAAGAAAACAAAAACAACAATAACAACAAAAAACCTTTCTACTCACTAAAGTAAGGCATTTTCTCTCTGAACCTTACATTCTGTCCCACATTTTTTTGACCACGCTGATTTTTATCTCTGGTCTTTGACAATTTATTCAATTTCTTAAATTTTCTATGCATTAACTTGTTTTGCCTGAGACTCAGCAGATTGTATGGTTGAGCAATAAATATTCTATTTGATAGACTATCGAAAAGCTACTAAATTAGAGTTTCTTGGAAATGGGAATCTGAACATCTTCATTTTAAATCAACCCATATGAGTTGTTTGTGCATTAAAATTTAAAAATCAGGACCCTAGACTCTCTAATTGGCCCCAGCAGTTGAGGAATGCTGTTGGCCAAAAAAGAATAATGAGTTTGCCTTTAATTGATTTTGCCCTAATTTGAAGATATTAGTGGTTGTGCAATGTTTGTTGTTGTTGTTGTTGTTGTATGTTTTAATATTTAAAGCTGTGATTCTCAACTGAAGTGGTTTAAGATTTTGCCCAGTGAGGAACATTTGGCAATACCCAGAGTTGATTTTGGTTGTCATGCAGAGGGTGGTGCTACTGTGTCTAATGGATAGAAATCAGAGATGCTTCTTAACATCCTACAATGCATGATGCAGGCCTCAACAAAAAAGAATGATCCAGCCAAAAAAGTTAAAGTGATGGAAGTTGAGAAAACTAGCCCTGCAGCAAACTGGAGCTCGGGGCATTTTTTTTTTTTTTTTTTTTTTTTTAATGCCCGCGGGGAAATGGGGGCCGGGGGGTTTTTTTTTTTTTTTTTTTTTTTTTTTTTTAAAGCCAGGATGATTCTGTTTCTAACCGTGAAAATTCTACAAGGAAAGAAGCAGACCACTTAAGATCCTCCTTGCCTCACACACTTAGCTTAACATACAAAACACTTAGAATTTCTGTGGAGGGGGAGTAATGTGTGAAACAGTGTGCTAAAGAAGGTAACATAATAATATCTGACACCATGGCAGATGGTATAACTACATAAACTTTAGGCATTTCTTTAAATTTATGCTCTGGTCATCAAAGACATAATTAAGGATAGAACTGTATCTTTATGAGAGTTACAAAATAATCTTATGATTAATAATAAAAAATAATGGCAAAATAATAAATTGAATTGAAAATTTTTTCTTTTGACCATACAATTAAACAAGAATTCTTTGTCAATTTGTGTAAAATTTTATTTGTTATGTAACATTGTTATACAGAATTAACAATGGTCCTCTGTGCCATCTGTTATTTGCAGCTAAACAAAGTGAAAACACCAGAGGGTAAATTACAGTAAAAAGGAACAGTGCTTTAGGTCATCAAAATGTACTAACATGGTCTTAGAAATCAATAACATATTGACATTCCAGAAAGCATACTTAGGAGGGCCATTTCAGAGCTATATAGAAAATCTTATCTCCTTGGAACAGGATCGTCTCCTGGAAAAAGTAAAACAAGATATAAACAAAAGCAAAAACAAAAACATGGTAGAAACTGAATAAACAGAAAGACTTAAAGTACTTGCTTTGAATATGGAATAGCTGCATTAAGAATTAGACATATTAAGTAATGAAAGAATTTTATTTTGATAGTAATTTTTAAAAAAACATATACTAATGTCTTCTCAAAAAGTTATTCTTTATCGCACTTATAATTTTGTGATTCCAGAGTAAAACACTGTCCTGAAGAATAATTAGCCAAAAAAACTCAGAGAATTATACAATAAAAGTTTATCACTTCCAAATTTATATCATGTTCATTTTTGTTTACTCATTAATATGACAGTTATTTCATGAATGCCTACTATGTACCAGATTCTTTTTATCTTCTAGGAATAAAGGGGTGAACAACAAAAGCATCTTTTCTCATGGAACTTAAATATCATTGAGGAAGAAAAAGATTTAAAATAAGCAAAGAAAATTTTTTTGTGTGTGTCAAAAGAAAGTTAATATAAGTGACAAGGCTGGTTATGGGTGACAATTATATAAATCAGAGATTTTTCTCTGAGGAGGTGATATTTGATACTCTGCTTTATCCTCCATACATTTGTATAAATGTAATTTAAAAATTGCCTAATGAATAATAAGAATTCTAAAGACTCTAATATTCTATCATGTTAATGCTGAACATATAACAATGTCATATTTTAATATATAGTTTTATTTTAAATAATGAATGGGTCAAATTGAATAGTTTCAGAGTTCGACACAAATTTTGAACTTACTTCTGTGATTTTACCATATTTAATCCCATTAAAATTAAATATAAGTCAAATTTTCACAAAATTCCTGCCAACGTGTGTGTATGTGTGTATAAATTATGTGTATGTATGTATATATATATTTTAATAGGAAAAAAATGCTTAGTGGTTTTGAATTAATAGATTTTAATTTACTAGTGGGCTTCACTTTTATACATGTTTATTAGGCATTTTTTATTTTCATACATGTAAATATACTTCATAACAACTGCTAATATTATGGGATAAGAATATTAGAAGTTTGGTAGTTGCTATATTGCAACTATTTAATATCCTGTTTACTTTATGTGCTGAATATTGTAATTACTTTTCAATACCTGAACTACCCACTTTTATTGTGGGACACTTTTCATACTTAAAAGAACACCTTGAGATCATTTATTACCAATGATAAACATTCAAGATTTCAAACCCAAATTAGATTTTGGAAAATTCATATCTGAAACTATGAGCTTGACAGTTTCCTGACATTTCAAAGATTTTCTGAGATTGATGGTGATATTAATAAATGCAAATTTTTGA
This sequence comes from Pteropus alecto, assembly GCF_000325575.1. NCBI lineage: Eukaryota > Metazoa > Chordata > Mammalia > Chiroptera > Pteropodidae > Pteropus > Pteropus alecto. The sequence continues at coordinate 25,785,142 of NW_006494614.1, read as the reverse complement.
TATTGATAAAGGATGTCTAAACATTTGGAAGATCCCATTGAATAATTCATTGACTCTTACATTTCAAGTGATTAATAGATGCCCTTATAGAATAGTGCATGGATAAAGATTCTGTTTAAAGTACAAGAAAATAAAATAATTTCATTGTAACAGAGTATGAAATATCATTAATAAAATGTCATATTTCATATGGCAACTGAGCTTTAACAAAATGCCACTTGTTGAATTTTAGTGTAGTATTAAAAGCCAATAACCAAAATTATATGAAAAAGTCATGAAAATACTTTACCTTTTCCAGCTAAATATTTGTGAGACCAGATTTTTTTTTCATATACTTCAATTAGATTGAATGCAGATCAGTTATAATCTATTGTCAGACTTTTAAAATATTTACAAAATTATAAAACAATGCCAATTATATCACTAAATATTTATGAATAATATACTTATTTTATAAATGTTATTTATGTTAGCATGTAATGGGTTTATTATTACTTTTAAGTTATTAAATTTTTTAATTCTCAATTTTAATTTCTAATATAGTGAATATACTTAGATCTATATCTATATCATCTATATATGTCGTATATATATGCATGTATAATATATATATATTACATATGTAATGTAAATGGCTACATAATGTAAACAGGTCATGGGGTCCTAAAAGTTTTTGCTATATTAAAAAATTGCTATATTAAAGTTATCCATGGTGAAAACAAACAAAAAATGTAAGTGCTATTTATGGTAAGTCCCAAGGAGAGAGTCACAGCAAAATCCTGTTTCTATATTGGAGAACTATACAATTTTTATTAAAGAACTGTTGGCCAACTACTAGATCCTAGTGCAATGGAGCATTTGACCATAGAGTATCATGAAACTATACAAGCAGCACTGCACACCTTGAGCCAGTATTTAGTAGACCTACAAGTTTATAAGGTTGAATAGACTCTCTGAACTCTAGTGGAAGTAGAAATTTTATCTGAGATAAGGCATAAGCAAGACCAAGGGGCATATGCAAGCTTCATGAGTAAGGGCTACTACTTCACCCACCAGTTTTGCATGAATGCCTCTCTTTCAGTTAATATCTGTGACTACAAGAATGGGTCCCTTTTGATCACCTGACGAAAGAAATAAAGTCTGTGCCTGATTCTCAGATGAGTTAGATAAGTATGCATATGCAAGCTAAAAACTGATTTTGCATTATAGCTGTAGTGTAGGGTGGCCCTGCATTGGAAGAAAACCCTTCTCTTGGGCCAAGCTTCAAGATGTACACATTATCATCCATTACATGTGGAAAGGAAAGTAGTTCAGTTAAGAATATGTGTAGATTTATGTTCGGTTTCGAATGGCATGGCTGGTTGGTCAGATGCCTAAGGAGAAAAATTTGAGGTCTGGGTAAAAGGCTTATAGATTGACCTATGGGAATGCACATGAGGTATGAAGATCTTGCATTGCATGTTAATGGATAAGGCACTAAATAATCAAATAGGTACTTTTTTTTTTTTTTTTTTTTTTTACCATTAGCTTCCTTTATTAGCCATCCCCATTCTGTCATAATGGTTACATGAATAGAAGAGTCATAGTGACAGGGATGGAGCCTAGACAGGGACAACTCACAAATGACCGATTCACCATGGATAGGCTAAAAACTGTAGCTACTGAACATCCATTTAATAGAGACCAACACTGAACCCTTGATTAGGCACCGTTCTTAAGGAAGACAACCAGCCTATTGGTGGAAAGTTTATTACTGTAAACTTCTTCCACCTTGGAATGGGTGGTGATTCATCTCAATTGGAAGTTACATATATTGTGGGTATTGGTTTGTCTTTTCAACACGGATTCAGTTGGCATTACTAGTCTAGGGAATACAGTACTTGATCTCCTGATACATAATATCATATCACAATATTTCAGAACAAGGGACTATCTCCAGTAAGGAGATATAGCAATAGGCTTCATTGTGCCCAAAGTCTAGAAAGCCAGGGAAAAAGTCCACCAGCTACTAAGAGTTTTGGCTACTGTGAGGTCACAGTTGAGTTACAGGAAATTTTCCTCTGCTGATGGGGACTTACCCAGGATCATGCCTCCTCCCTGGAGTAACCTGTATTCAGTTGTGGGTCTGAGTGGTCTTCTTGACTCCCATGCCTCAATTTGGACAACAGTGAATGAACATCCCAGCGCCAGTACTACTCAGGGGCCCTCTGAAGCTTCTGTTGTAATTCTCCTTCAGCTTAATCCTCCATCTTTCACTCTCCTTAGGTGTTGTTTCTCAGAGCATTCTACAGAATAAAACTGTATACAAATATTCTTCTCATTGCCTATTTGCCAGAAAATCTGTTCTGAAGCATGACATGGATAAACAATCTTTATTTTATTTTAGTCTTTACTGAACTTATTATATACTGTGCATTAGGTTAGGCATACTCTACATGAAGTATACAACTAAATCTCATAGTCTAATAACACTAAATATCTCTTAGTAATATAAATTTTATCAAAAAGAATTTGGGTATTTATATATAGAGATACAGAAATATGGTGAACTATATAAATATATTTGTCAATATTTAATCAATAGAGTATATTCATATTTTCATTAAAATTATTGGAGAGACATTGATTAATAAAATTGTATGGGTTTCAAGTATACAATTCAATAATATATATGTATACTGCATTGTGTGTCCACTACTCAAAGTCCAATCTCCTTCCATCACTATATATTTGCCTTCATCTACCTCTATATTTTTCAATAGTGAACCACCTTTGACTTTCCAAAAAAATCACTAATGACACTGGTATATTTTAATTGGATAAGTTCATTAAACCGGGCTCCATTTAACTGATTAGGCAGATTAACAATTGTTTTTTATTCTTAATAGTTGATATTAAAACAATAATACCCATAGAACACTGAAGCTTTTTGACAAGTAAATCTTTCTGTAGATGTCAGCACAGTTTTGCTTCTACTGGTGAAGTGTTAATCTTATAATAAATTTGTTTTCCAAGTCTTCTGATTATTAAGCCATCTTTATATTTTAAATAAATATTTATATTAAGTAAACCAATGAAAGATGAATGAGAACATAGAATTCTTTCTGCAAAAACTAGGTTAAATGCTTTAGATATATTCAAAATTATTGAGCTGCTTTAAAATGCTGCAGAATTTGGAACAGACAAGTTATAAAAATTGAGAGGCGATTAGAAGGAATTTTATAAAATTATGAAATATTTGGATACGTTGTTTTCATATGCTGTTAGATTATTACTCTGCTTTAAAGGAAAAGTAAATTTTGAAGATTTCCAGAGCAATCGAGTTGTGTTTTATGGAAAATAAAAATAAAAAATAACACTCAGTGGACCAGCAATCAAAGATAAGGCCATGGCCACATGTGAATGAGTACATACAAGTGTGTCTCAGATTTAAAGTAAAGGTTTAAGGTATGTATTTGTCATTTCTTTATTTTTTGGCATTTCTTTATTTTACTAAAATTTATGTAATTAACCAAATTTGTAGATATCCTGATGAGAGAGATAAGAAGACTTTTAAGTGTTAATATTATGCTAGTATAACGAAATAGTGAATGTGATTATAATTTTGTGATTATTGTGGAAGTTCAAAATTGGAGACAATTGGTGAGAAGAACCACTTTATAAAAGGCTGCTGAACAATGTATATCAAACTTTCTAAAGGATAGCTACTCCACGCACCCTATCATCTGTTTCTATCTCATAATAGAACAAAACTTCATAAGGGTCACCCAAATACAAAGCTTTCAATTCAGTAAGATATGCTATCATAGAGCGGAAAGTGTGGGATGAGAAGCACCCATCAAGAATGAAGACAAAGATGGACATTGTCATCTCACCTCTAGTTTGATAATTTCTACTTTGCAGGATTCAATAAGCCTATCCTAGCATATAACACTGAAGTAGCATGCATTCAAAGATTTCATGCCAGGATGTGACATCTGTCTCCCAGAGCAATTTATCCCAAATATGGTTCACGAACTACTTAGTACGGATTAGTAGAGAAATTGATCATTAACATTGGCAATTTGAGACTGTTGTATCTAATAATAAGGAATTTAATTTATATTAATACATACATTTTTTGTTTTTTCTTTTGTTTTTCTAGTAATGTATTTTCATTATTGTTTTATTTTATTTAAGTGTGGTCTGTGATCATTTCAAAGAAAAACAAAGAAAATATCCTATTTTTTTCTCCACATAGAATTCTAGAAACACTATATGTGGAGAACAACTGGTACCCACTTTTTATATGAAAAGCTGAAGGCTGGCTGAAGCATAAGGCAGAGTAAAGATGGAAAGCAGGAGAAGGACAGCTTTTGTGTTTCTCCTGGGCCTAGCAAAAGTAGCAGGGTGAATCATCTTGAGGAGTTTAAAGCTGTCCTGACAGACAGGATGATGGCCTGTCAGGGTGGGGGGATTCCATTAATACTGTAGGAGCCACTGGGACAGGAGCTTTGGCAGGGGTTGGTCACAAAGGGACAGCTATACAGTGTATCACTATCTTTAGGGGTTTGTGCCATGCATAGATAAGAATTTGAAACAAAAGGTGTTTAAATTTGAAATCTCTAATAATTGATGTTTGCTTAGTTAATCACATAAACTTCCTAGATGATTTTTTCTTTGATATACTTGAGTAAAAAAAAAAAAAAAAAAAAAAAATTAGTATAGAAATATATTGGCAATAAATCCTGCTTACTTAAAGTATTTGTAGCACATTTCCCAGTAAATAGTTATTTATCAATCAAATATTTTAGACTCTCCTGCGTAAGGCAAAATATTGTTGGGGAACTAACTATTCAGACACAGTCTGTACTGTTATTCAGAGAATTCTTTAGCCACTAACATTCAATCTGACATCTTTAAAGAAATTTAAACAACATAGAAACAACAATAAGCATCAGATTTATTGCAATAAAAATGGGTTTGGGAATGTGTCTTGGGCATATATTTTACTACTTTAACCAAAGTCTTAATCTTACAAACTATATAAAGAGAGAGAGAGAGAGAGAGAGAGAGATTTGAAGTGAAGAAGAGGATATAATGAGAATGTCTTCTAGGTTTTAGGTTTATTAACTCTACAAAGGCCCTACAAAATTTTGCCATTGTCATGGAATATAAGCAGAATATTCATATTAATGTAGTCAACTATGCTTATCTAAGAGTTCAGGAGATAACTCATTTGATTAGAAACCAAGTCAATTTCTTTTTTTTAAACTTCTTTAGAGCTATGTTACCATTTTGTCTTCCAAATTAATTGATAAACTGCATAGACTGAGTTTGGATGATCCGCACGCCCTCTTTTAAACTGCTTATTTCTGAGGGAGTTCATTGGAAAATGTGTTGATGCCTTTACTCTAAAATAACTTTTTTTCGAAATACCAATGTCTTGGGTAGTAACTCCTAGTGATATAAGCCAATTATTTCCAAAAATCTTTGGTGACATACTTGTACAACAATTAACTACACTTCTCCATGAAATGGCATTCCGTATAATCATAACACATCTTCCAAAACCATCAACTGTCTGGTCACTGCTGGGGTTAAAAAATAATAATAAAAATAAGTACATGGTGGGTTCAAACACTCTAACCAATAGCAACATGGAAATATTGCTATACAAATCATAACTGGTCGCATGGCCTTTCAAGAACATTTTTGCCTCCTCGTACCCTTATATATAAGTATATGAACAATCTAAAAATTCAAATGCCTATGAAATAAATGCTTTTGAGAAATTTGAATTTTATTTATACCATATATATCTGTTTAGTGCACAGATTATAAGACTTATATTTTACTTGTTTATATGACACTGCATATATCTTAAAAATTTAATCTAGTCAGTTTACCTCTCAGAACTTCAGACTTATTATTTATAAAATGAGTTTAATTTACTAGAGTAATTATTTTACACTGTCTTCTCTCAACTGTCTCAGCCATTACTAGGTAGAGAGAAGCAGGGAATTCTATTGACTGAGGCTGTAGGATTGCTCCTTTGTGGGTACCACAACAGGTTTTATTTACCTGTTATGTATATTGGTCTTGTAGGTAAAATTTCTTTGAAAGATTGTTCTGATTACAAAATATGCCTGAAAATCCCTGGATTAGTAGTTAATTAAGATCTTTTCTTATTCTAAGTAGAATTCTAGACTGAAAGGCATGAAGATTAATGTTATGGCATCCCATCTTTTCTATTTTAGTTGAATTGTATGAAATTATAGTTTTTGTAGGTCAAAGGTAGTTTAATCATATGGTTCATCTTAATATAGTAGCACTACTTTTACACCCATGCTTTCTCTCCACCTCAAAAGATGTCAGTCCTTTCTCTACTCTTATATAAATAAATTGAATGCAGTAAGTTTGAAAAGTTTTAGCAGCTGAAGCTTATTTTTATCATGTTTGCATTGACTTTGGTAAATTATAAGAAAGACATTTGAAGGAGAGAAATGTAAATATTTTTAAGAATATCTTATTGCAGTCAAAAACTCTATGTAATTTTCCTCTTTAAAAATAATTTAGTTATAATTTTGAACTTTATTTAGCCCCAGAGGCAGTTGTTAGGACTTAGTGACATTACAAAAATGTTATAGCAAGAACTGCACATGATTTTGAATGAATTATATATAAAAGATACTTATAATATTAGTCACAGTATTCTCTAGTTATAAACTCATATTGGCATATTTCTTAGATCAATGCTTTTCACTGGATTTTAACTAACTGGACCTAGTTGTACAAGATAAAGTGAGTGTATAAATATTCTTAATTCATATTTGAAAACTACCAAAGTACCACTGCTAAAATCAGTGAGCTTTCCTGAATAAAAGCAGGCAACATTCATGAGAGGAATAGGTGACTATGCCAGAAGTGTCTAACAGCAGGATTTTTTAAAAACAGAGTTGTGATAAAAATCATAATGAAATAGAAGGACACCAGAAAGACACAATTTTAAGGTAGAAAGAGAAATGGAGAGGCGCATTGTCATAGAAACTGAGAAGAGAATTCTCTACAAATAGACCAGGTAATGAGGAGCCTATTGACAGTTAAAGGGCACTGTGCCTTTTGACATTGTACTTGCAATCTATATTAGTGGTTTCTTCCTGTGTTGTTAGGACTGGGAATCCTGTAGCTTTATTTTTAGCATGGATATCTTGTCTTTTTTTCCCAGCCAGTAGCTGTCATTAGTTTTTATATTAAGGTGAGCTCTCCACAAAAAATTACAACTAGGAATTAAATGATTTCTCAGTCCAGGCCCCAATTAATAGAAAAATAAAGTCGAATGGCATTTATAATAGTGATTAAATTAATGAGTCCCTGTTTTCCTCTATAATACTACTTGTAAAGAGATAGCCTAAGACTTAAAACATGCTCTTTGTCTCTAAAGCCCTGTTCAATAAATCACTGAGATTCTTTATTTTCCCCTACATTGGCAGGGACTTGTCTTTTATCTGCTGGCCCCCAGGTCCTTAGTGATGCTTGCCCCTATGTGCTTACACTGTCACTGCTGTCATTACTTTCTCCATCCAGCAGTCCAATGTATTAGTGTTGACAATTCCACTTTCACCAAAATAAGAGACAGTTTTCACATCAAGGACTGTAGGTGTTTAATTATATACCCACAAAGGAAAGCTGCATCTTTGCTTATGATTGCCTTTTTGTTGTTGTTTTGGACCTGAAATAAATTACGCACTATTAATAGCCAGTGTCAGCCAGTATCATTTCCATCACCACTCCCCATGGCCTTACAATGGAACATAAGGCACAATACCATCTAGACCCTGGCTATTTCTCTGACTTCATTTTTAATCACTCCCTTCCATGTTTTTCTCCTTGAAGCTACAGTTGGCTTGCTTGCTATTTCTTAAACATATCCAAAATTACCCCAGAAAATTGCCTACTTAGAGTTTCTTTGTCTGGTGTTTGTTTTCTCCAGATATCCACAAGACTCTCTTCATTATTTCATTCTCCTCATGAAATGCCACCTCAGGATTACCTTACCTGATCATTCTATATAAATTAGAAATCTGACATAGCATTTCCTGTTTTGTTAACCTATTTTATTTTACTCAGTAGCACTTATCTCTATATCATATAATATATATTTTATTTCTTAATTTCCCCTCCCTCCTCCAATGGAATGCAAGCTATAACTGGGCAGAGACATCATCTGTTGGCAACTTACCTAGCCTCAGTACCTGGTACACTGTGGTAACTGGTGCATAGTAAAAGCTCAACTAACATGACAAAATGAATGAATGACTGTCTTGAGACATGTCTCAAATGTTTCTTTATGTTATCTGATTCTATTGTAGAGGTGAAAGTTGCCTGGATATACATTCCCATGAAGGTTGTGTATTTAGTTCTTTTTATAAAAGTTTCATCTGTTATTTGAAGCACCAACTTATCGAATAAAAATTATAGTTGAAATCCCTAAACTAGATAAGTAAATATCAATTGAACTCAAGTTTGCATTTCTAAATAGTTCAATATGTATATGTACACTAAACTCAGTTTTACTGACAGAAAATTGCTCGTAATCCAGAATATTTTCTAAATTTACATCTTGAAAGTAAATAAAAGGTTATTAAAAGTTTTGGGTTAAAGTTTTCTGTTTGGAAAATACTCTTCTTCCTCACAAAATATTTCATCAGAAAAATTTTCCCTCATTTTGGAACATTACATAGCCCCAAATATTTGCACTTTTTCAGGAAACCAGCATGTGCTCTCACTGAATTTATTTTTAATTTTATCTTTATTTTCAGTGATACAAATAAATAAGAGTAAA
>NW_006494614.1:25735852-25776293 GCF_000325575.1 Pteropus alecto | reverse complement strand
CATGTATATATATAATATATATATCATATATTTATGTGTATATAATATATACACGTGTATATATATACGTATATATATATACACACACACACATATATTTATGGTAAATTTTGGTTCCAAAGAGGATTTTGATTCCTCAATTCCAAAAAAGTTTCTCAAGATAAAGACATCTTGACATTTGAACTTTCAGGCAAATATGGATTTGCCTCAGAGGATTCAGGGACTATCGGGTTTAAAATCTTACTCTGAGACATTTGATTATAACATTTAAAGAAATTGTCCCCCCACAAACTCTTTATTATTTAATTGCATCATTTAAATGCATTGCGTTGTTATTGAAATCAACATAAGGAAAGAACAGAGTCAAATGCCCCTTTCGAGTTAAAGAATGCAGCTCAGATAAATATTTATGTCCCAGCTAGAAATATTCTTAATGCAATCTCCCCTTTCTCTCACTTAAATATGACCTATAATCTATATCAGGTGTCAGCATTTCAATGTAATCACCTGGAGATTGATTAATCATTTAAGGTTCTACAGTTAAAGGAAAACATTTACTAAAGGTAATATAGAGCCAGGATGATATTTTGAGACCTTGACCTGTCATTTGAGTTTAAGAAATAATGCTGTCATATTTCCATAGAAGACAGCATCTGGTATGCAAGATAAAATGTTTCTCTAATATGTCCCAACCCCAAAGAACCAGCTGATTAGACACTTGGATGTTTGTATAACAAGCTTAGGTATTTGCTTGCCTCTGTGAAAATTAAATTGTCATTGTGCCAAGGGTATACAGAAAATATCCATTAGCAATTGATGTCAGTGTGTTTATGTAGAATTTGAATGGGCTCTTTATACAGATCAAAACTGGCTACGTGAAAGAGAGATCAATTATGTCTTGGAACTTGAATTTTTAAAATAAATATCAAGGCAAAAAGCAAGAAGATACTTCAGTTCTTATCTAGTTCCACCCCTGAATAACTGATAAGGGGAATTTCTTTTCCCTTATGAGAATAATCATGTTATTTACAGAAAGTTTGTAAAAAAAAACAAACAAAAAAACCCTGATTTTTTTAATGTGAAAATGTTCTGAATTACCAAGAGTTGATGGCAATGTTAATCTAAATCTATGACACAGTAATAGTTTTGAAGAACCAATCATAGCACAAGGTTGAATTCAATACATTCTGTACAAGATTTCTTGTTAACACATGTCCTTAGAAATATATGTGTATAACCAAATCACAATATTTCTTAATTTTCACTTCCAGATTTCCATGTTTACAATAATGACAGGCAGTTTCTACTTATTTTCTCTTTTGAATTGGTTTACTGAAACTTATATCTCCTATGCCTTTGCAAGATAGGAAAAGTGGACATTGAAAAATATCAGAATTTTTATTAACATAACCAAAAGCTGAATGGTCAAAAAGATAAAGTGCTATAGTTTCTATGTGCAGGGTCATAAAAGATATGGTTTCAACACAAGTCATAAAGAATAAAAAAAAAATCATAATACATACCAAGATTCTAAATTGTTTTTACCATTGGTAGGATGAGTTGATGAAGAGCTGTAAGCAATCATGTCCTAGAAAATGTTTAATGAATAGTTTATCAGGTAGGAAATAAAGGATAAGAAAAAGCCCGGATTTTCACTGTTTGCTAATTTCTGTGGTATAACTTTCTACAGCATGACTGATTTTAAGTTTCCAAATTTATGTCGCCATATGTGAAAATGGGAAGATATGGCCAAATTGGCTCCTGTGAGTCAATTAAGACTGGCTTTACTACATCACTGAATAAATAAGGTATTAATAATAGGTACATCATTCAGTATATGCTGACCCTTAATTAACAGAATGTCATGAAAGTTAATGATTCTAAGATGTCTCATGAATAAAAAGTTTAAAATCAGGGAGGCCAATCTTGAGATTTTGAAGTTTGAGAGGTAGGTCCTGATTAGGATAGAAGCAGTGTAAATAAAAACTAGACAAAAATTTTCTCCAAAGGCCCTGTGAATCAAAATTTAAAAGTTGAACACAATATGAAAAGAAACTTGAGAAAATTACACAGATATGTCTAAATGTGTTACTAAATTTGTAGTTTTCATTAAATGAAATTTTGACTAGTTTGAATTATTAATAAAATTGCAGTGTTTAATTGTTAGACATTTTAAATCAGGTAGACATATTTTCTTAATTTTCTTCAGTTAAACAGGGCTTTGAAGACATGATCATAATTTAAAAATACTCAATTATTTCAGTGAACACAAATAAGATATGTCTTAATTTCCTAATTGTTATTATTTTTCATGTTTCTTGGATCCAGCCCACAGTATATGTTATGAAGTATTTCATACTTTTTTTCATGTTCTATTTCTATCTCTCCTAAATGTACTGGAAGAAAAAAGAGCCTTAAAAATAAAGTCCAAACTTGCAAAAATTTTTTGACAACCATAATGAACAAAAGAAAATATCTCTACAGACATGAAATATGCTGACATATTTTTTATTTTTGTATTCCCCAATGAACAAAAAGTATACCTTATATTGAATAAAATTTTATTATATAATGTATATTTATAAGCAAGTATGAATATGTGATTATTAAACATTTTATCATTACTTATTTAAGTTATTAATTAAAATTTTATAACATGATTGTATATTATTTGTAGTTACTGACATAAAATATGAGAAGTCATTTCATCAAATTTGTTTTACTCATATATCCTAATTGAATAGTATTATTCTTAAAAGATATTCTATTATAGCTAAATCTCAAATATAATTTCAGTGGAAGTCACTACATTGAACCAATGTCAGTCTTCTATTGGGGACATTATTTAATAAGCCATTCATAAAAGCTTGACAATATGAAAAAGATATAACATATTTAAGTAAGAATATAAATGTTTAATGATGTAATTTTGGATCCAGTCAATCAATATTATATACAGGAAGGAAATCTTTTGCTGTGTTTGAGAAACAAAACAATCATACATATATTTTACAGTTCTTATTTTCAAGTATTTACACTTTTTTGAAATATTACCTTTAAGCCAAAATCCCTCATTCTTACACTCAGCTTCAAGGTACAATATTTGGAAAGGTTAGTAAAATTCCATTAAGTCATTTTGAGTTATCTAAAGGTGAACTTTAAGAAATTGTTCAGACAGTTTTAATATACTTGAAGATTTGAAAAGTAGTTTTGTTTTTAAAGTTCATACTTGGCACGTATTTAGTCTTCACTGAAGAACTGACAGCTAAACTTCTTAGGGCAAGTGGAGGCACTTTAAGGGTGTGATTGAAAATCTCTGTACTTCCTGTCTGATCCCTAAGTTACAGCAGACTGACTGTAGCCCATGTGAGATTGAGGGAAAGGGATATTTTATTTCTGGACTATTAATATCCTCATGCCTTTCTGTCTCTTCTCATATGTTTTCTCATATATTCATTTACTCTCTCTGGGCCATCTTTCTGACAGTCATAAATGATAATGGATACAAACATTTTCAAATAAGAGAAAAATATATTTTTTAAAGGCAAACATATTTATCTCTTGACATGCTTTAAATTGCCATGGTTTTGTTTAGTGTTGCTTCCTACTTGCACATGGGATGATTTTACATGACTAGCGAGCTTATCAAAAATAATCTGAGTGAAAGAAGTGACTAAAAAGGCAAGAGAGAATGAGAAAAAGAGACAACCAGTCTCCAATGAGGAAAAAAATTTCTTTGATTACTGATTTCAGACATAGAGTGAAACATACTGTTTTATATTTCCAGAAATAATAACACTATAGCAATAGAAACCAAAGATTTAGTCTAAAATATACATTAAAGCTGAAAAAGCATACTAAATTATAAAGCACAGAATACCAATTTATTTTTATTGAATGAAAAACATTCAAAATAGAATACAACCATATATTTTCTAAAGCTTTTGAACCAGAACAAAGCAATACAAAATGGCGTATTTTTTTTTTTTTTAATAGAAAATCTATTATGGTCATGTGTGAAAATAAGTACATACTATGCATAAATGGGATTTACTCCATATATATAAGTCTGGCTCAGCATTCAAAAATTGATCAATGTAATCCACTGTATCAACAGAATAAAAAAGAATAATTGTACAACCATATTAATATGTGAAACAGCATTTGATAAAACTCAATATCCATTCATGACAAAAACTTACTGTAATTTAGAATTAGAGGGGAGCTAATTTGATAAGGAGCATCTACTAAAAACCTACACCTAAGATTATACTTAATAATGAAAAGTAAAATGCTTTCCTCCTAAGATCAAAAATAAAACAAGGACATCTGCTCTCACTGCTCTTATTCAAAATGGTTCTGGTATTTTTAAACAGTACAATAAGCCAATAAAAAGAAATAAAAGACATATAGGTCAGAAAAAAATAAATAAAAAATATTTCTACTTGTAGATAACATTATTACATACATAGAAAATCTCAAGAAATCTATGCAAAACAAAACAAAAAATCTCTTATAAAACCTTAAAAATCGCAAATCTATGTTTGTCACAGTCATTAAAAATTATAAAATGCTATGAAAGGGATATAAGAAGACCTAAATAAATGGAATAACATTATTTTTATAGATTGGAAGATAAATATAGTAAATATACCAATTCTTTCTAAATTAATCTATACATTAATAAATCAAAATCCCATCAAGATTATTTTGTACAATTAGATAAGCATATTCTAAAATTTTAAAGAAATGCAAAAACTAAGATAACTAAAACTATATTAGAAAAGAATAATAAATTGGAATGAACCACTCTACCTAATATTAAGGCTTAAAATATAGTGTATAAGACAATGTGGTAATGGCAATGGTATCCATAGATCAGTGGAAAAGAATATAAAACCCAGATATAAATCCACAAAAACATGCTCAACTGTCTTTTGACAAAAGTGCAAAAGCAGTTCAATGGAAAAATGATACTCTGATGTTGCAGGAATTGAATACTCACAGGCAAGAAAACCCCTAGACTTAATATAAATCTCAAAACTTTTACAAACATTGTCTTATAATGAACCATAAATTTAAATATAAAACTTAAAAAAAAAATAAACAGGAGAAAATCTCCAGGAGTTATGATTAGGCAAAGAATTCTTAGCTGCCACAACAAGAATACAATCCATAAAAAAAAAAATCAATTGAACATTATGAAAATTAATTTTATTTTTGGTGATAAATCCTGATAAGAAGAGGAAAATACAAGCTACAAACCAGAAGAAAATGTTTGCAAACTACATATAAAACAAAGGACTAGTATCTAGACTATATAAAGAACCCTCAAACAACAAACAATCAAATTATAAAATGGACAAAAGTCTTACACAAATGTTTTACTGAAGAGGAGATACAGATGGTCAATAAGCACTTGAAAAAATGTTCATCATTAACTACAATGAAAATGCAAATAAAAGCTACAGTAAAGTACCAGAACACACTTTAAAAATGAATAAAAAGTCTTAAACTATGAAAACTAAAAATAAGCAAAAGGGCAGAGAAACTGAATCATTCATATATTGTTGGTGGGAATGTAAAATGGTGGAGCTACTCTGCAAAAGAGTATGGTGAAAATGCAGAATATGATGTCCTTTGTTATATTTCTCCTCAACAACAATGATTTGGCATCTATCCACAGGCACTTTTGTGGGATCCAATACCATATGGCAAGAGAACAAATTGTTTTGCTCGCCCATATGTTGGCCATTAGACATACAGACCTCATACCCATCTATAAACTCTGCAGTGGCAAATTAAATGCCTTTAGCACCTCCCACTATGGTCTAGGAGCCGTTGGAGGCCAATGTCTTAAATAATCACCCATAGATGAGAGAATCTTTCTGGTAGTCCAGGAGTTCAGCAGAGAAGTCCAGTAGAACAGCACATTTTTGAAGCAAAACAATACAAGTTTGTATGCAAAAGAAAAGAACAATTTGACTTTACTTATGTCATCCCTCCTCCAAGGTGGCACAGGTTAATGACAAGTGAGACCTTCTAAGCTTGTGATTTATTTTTTTTAACACAGGGAAGTTTAGAGCTGTGGCTGGCTTCTCCAGATGTGCAGAAGGCTGTCAAAGAGGCCCATTTCTCTCTTACCCTATTCAGAGTACTGCGTCATGAGCTGCACAACTGAGAGGCAGAAGAGGCATGGAGAGAGCATATGGGATTCTTAGAGAGCATTAAAGGGATAAAGTTCCCAATAAACATGTCAAGGACTCTACCAAGAAGCCTGCCCATGAGCCTCTGTGAACACCTTTCCCACTGATTTCCCCAGTGGGCCTGTGGGCTCCCCTAGCACTACATGCATCTCACCACCCCCCTGCCACACAAACCCCTACTGTGTAGCAGGCTCTGTGAGGGCTTTCTAATGGCAGCAAGAGTGAGCTTTGGCAGACAGCTCATATTTCAATTTGTATAGAATTCCTAAAATGATAAAATTATATAGATGGAGAAAAGATAAATGGTTGTCAGCATTGTGCTGGAGGTGGGACCACAGAGGTGGGAGGGGTGGGTGTGGTTATAAAAGACCAACCAACAGGTTTTTTATGGTGATAGAACTATTCTTTATCTTGGTGATAAGTGAATGAACTTACACAAATGTAAAATTACATAGATGAAACACACAGAATAAGTACATATAAAATTGGTGAGATGTGAATAAGACTGAAGAATTGTGTCAATGTCAATATCCTGGTTGTACTAATCAATATTTTTGTAGAATGTTATCATTTGAGAAAACTGAGTGATGAGTACATGTAATCTTTAGGTATTATTTTTTTTACAGATGAATATAAATCTACAAAGATCTCAAATTAAAAATTTAAATAAAAAAGAATATCGCATATTAACTACCTATGTTTACAGTATGATACAAAGTGAACTCTTTAGTTCAGTGTTTTTAAATATAGAAGAGATAGAAAATTAGTGACTAGTCCAAAAGAACAAAGATTTAATTGCTATAAAGATTTCCAGCGTCTGATATCTAGTAGCCTTAAGATCTGAAGATCTCAAGGTAGAAGATAGAGTAAATATGCATAGATTTATCTGCTTTGTCCAGAGTACATGATATAGGCTTCCCAATGTGCATACAATCTTCTACCTTTGGAAGAGTAGACTGGCTTCATATTATAAATAAAGCCATGATAAGTTTCTACTCAGACATTTCTTTCATTGATATTAGTCTATGTCCACACATAGTGACCTTCTGTAAGAGGAAGATTTTAGTAGAGCGCCACCTACAAAAGCTAGAAATAGGGAATGCAGTCAACAGTAATGTAATGGTTAGGTGTAGAGCTGAGGAGAGAAAGAGTAATCAAGGGGATCGTTTCATAAACGATATTAAGGTCTAACCAATGTATTGTATACCTGAAACTAATTTTTAAAAAGCTGGAAATAAACCTCATTCTTTCTATTTTTAAGCTAAAATAAACACCCCCTAATGCCTGTTACTCTATACAAACATTCCCTAGTGCTCATTACCTCATAAATCAGTCTCTTATGAGATATATTAATTTAATTATAGTTTTTAAAAACAAATTCAGAGAAAACAAACAAACAAAAAAAACAAAACAAAGCAGTGGTTTAATTGCAAGGCAGTTTCTGTAATGTGAATTTGAAGATTGCTATAAACATTTGATTGCTTTTAAACTCTTCCAGTCACACAAAAATTAATTTATTGAGCAAACATGGAGTATATTTTGGGTTAATCTCAGGAAATGCTGATATTTTTTCATTTTTTGACAGATAGAAATTGGAGTTTCCTCTTCTTCAAACTAATGGAATGTACTAGGCACTCTGCTATGCAACGGAGTCACTAAGCCAGAAAATCATGACCCTTTTCTCCTGAAACTCACAATTTAGAGGGGAGATAGAAATGTAAATAATTCTTAGTAACTACTACCAACTGCTTTATTAGAATTGAGAAGACAAAACAGGACCTGGAGATAATGAGCTTTTCATTCAAATACCTGATTTCAAAATCTACTCTCTAATAATTATTTTTCAATATTCTCATACAGAGAATAATGTCAATTATTACTACCTCCTTCAGGAGACTAGGTTGTGTTGTCTAAGGGAAAGTTCAAAAAGAGATGTGTTCCTCATCCTTCTTCCCAATCTCAGTGAATAGAACCACCTTCATTCTGCATTGCCCATGCCAATATGTGAAATCATCATTGTTTTTGTTTCATACTCCAAATCATCCCATCCTCTAAGATCTACTATCAAAATATATTCTGGATACAATATCATACCTCCTCCACTAGCGCCACATGAACACAAGCCATCATAACTCTTAGATTATTGCAATAGTCTTCCAATTCATCTCCATGTCCTTAAATTTGAAATTCTAGTCTATTTTTCATATAACAGCCAGAGTAATATTACCACTTCTTTATTTCTCAACAATCCAAAAGCTTCCTGTACGACCTAGAATAAATACCCAAGAGTTATCAGGCCCTATACTCCAGTTATGTTGGCTACCTTGTTTCTTCTCAAGTACAATTATTTTCCATCTCAGGAACTTTACACATATTGTTACCCTGCTTGGATTATTCTCCCAGAAATATCTGCATGTAGTCCCTCACTTCATTTAGGTTTTTTGTTGTTTGTTTGTTTTGTTTTGTTTTTGCTTGTTTGTTTTGTTTTGGGACACCATGTCCTCTGAGATCCTTCTTCTAAATAACACCTTCTGGTTCTAATTGTTGCCTTAGGATTGACAGATGAAAGAGGACATCTAGTTTAATTTGACGTTTAGGTAAGTAATGAATTTTTTATTTAGTATATCTAAAATATTTTAGATATTGATATGCCATGGAAACCACTCATACTAAAAAATCATGCCTTTATCTGAAATTGAAATTTAACCAAGTGTCCTATATCTTTATTGGCCAAATTTGCCAACACTATTTATTACTCCCTCTTTTTATATTTAATTTTTATATTTTTATTTTTCATTTGTAATTGACATACACTATTATATTAGTTTCAGGTATACAGCACAGTTATTAGACATTTATATACCTTATGAAGTGACCACCCCTATAAATCCAGTACCCATCTGACACTATAAATAGTTATTACAATACTACTGACTATATTTCCCATACTACATCCCCGTGACTATTTTGTAACTACCCATTTGTATCCCTTAATCCTCTCCCCTTTTCACTCATTCTCCATTTTCCAATCTGACAACTATCAAAATGCTGTTTATCTATAGGCTTATTTCTATTGTTTATTTGTTTATCCTGTTCTCTAGATTTCACTATGACATTTGTCTTTCTCTGTCTTACTCCACTCAGCACAATACCCTCTAGGTCCAGCCATGTTGTTGCAGATGGTAAGATTTCATTCTTTTCTATGGCTGAGTAATATTTCATTGTATATATAAGTAATATTCCATTGTATATATGTACCACCTCTTCTTTATCTATTCATTCATTGATGAACACCCAGGATGCCTCTATATCTTGACCACTGTAAATAATGCTGCAATTAACATTTGGATTCACATGCCTCCCTCTTTTTTTTTTTTTTCCAGCCAGTTTGTGCTTTATTGACATCATGATGCTCAGGCCTTGACCATGTATTTCTGCAGTGGGTACAGCCACTTCTTCCACTGCTGCTTCTAGGTCTTCAGGTTCTCTTTGTGTTTGTTGAGGTGGCGGCTCATGGCGCATGTTTTCTTGGGCTGCAGATCCAGGGGCTTGTACTTTTTGCCCTTGCAGAATTTCCTGAGGTTCTCTTTCTGAGTCTGGTTAATGACGGTGAGAACACAAGCAATGGATTTGTGAACAGCTCGGACCTTGGGAAGCTTAGAAGCCACACCAACTATCACTTTGATGAAGTGCAGCTGGGACAGCTCCACCTTTAGGTCATATAGCTATTTCAGCAGCTCCTCCTTCTTTTTGCCAGGAAGGTCTCGAGCTTTAATCTTGGCCATAGCTAAAACAAGCCTCCTCTGCCTGCTAGGAGAGAAAGAGCTCACATGTCCCTTTGAAGTAGTGTTTTAGGTTTCTTCAGATAAATTCATAGAAGTGGAATAACTTGGTCTCTCTTTGTGCCTTGGTATAGCCTTTGTTTTAAAGTCTATTTTGTGTGGTATAAGTATTGTTACCCTAGCTTTTTTTGTTTGTTTCCATTTTTATGAAACATCTTTTTTCATCTCTTTACTTTCAGTCTGTGTGTGTCTTTCAATTTGAAGTGCCTATCTTATAGGCAGCATATGTAAAGGTCTTGGTTTTTTTTTGTTTTTTGTTTTTTGTTTTTTTTTTCATTCAGCCACCTTATCTTTAGATTTAATCCATTTACATTTACATTTAAAGTAATTGTTGCTAGATATGTAGTTATTGACATTTTACTATTCATATTTTTTTTTTTATCTTCTTTTATCTTCTTCTTAAAGAAGGCCCTCTAACATTTTCTGTAATACTGCTTTGGTGTTGATAAACAACTTTAGTTTATTCTTATCTAGGAAACTTTTTATCTATCCTTCAGTTCTAAATGATAGTTTTGCTGGGGAGAGTAATTTTGGGTATAGATCCTTGCTTTTCATCACTTTGAATATTTCATACCAATCCCTCCTGGCCTGCAAGGTGTCTGTTGAGAAATCAGCCGACAGTCTTATGGGAGCTCCCTTATAGGTAACTAAGGTATTCTTCATTCCAGTTACTGTATTCTTCATTTCTGTCTGGTCTTTTTATGTTTTCTATCTCTTTGTTAAAGTTCTCATGGAGTTCCTCTACTCTTCCCCTAAGTGCATTGAGCATCCGTATAATAATTTTTTTTGAACTCTGCATCTGGTAGATTGCTTGTCTCCATTTTGTTCTTTTTTTGGAGCTTTTTTTCTGTTCTTTCATTTGGGACATGTTTCTTTATTTTCCCATTTTGGCTACTTTCTTGTGTTTGTTTCATTGTAGTAAGTAGTGCTGCCATGTCTCCCAGTCTTAGAAGAGTGGCCTAATATAGTAGGTGTGCTGTGTTAGAGTATATAGTGGCACAGTCTTCCCTGGTCATCTGATTGGGTCCTCCACATATGACCCTTGTAAGAGTTGTATGTGCCCTCTTGTAGTTGGCCCTTGGTTGTTGTTTGTTCATTAGTGGGAGGGACTGACCCTTGGGCTGATTGTTTGTGAGGACTGGCTGACTACTGGAGGACCTATTGTGCAGAGGCTGACCCTACAGAGCAGGATTTACTTTAGTGGGTCTCTGGTGCCTACACTGTCTGCCCTTTGGGTATATCATCTTCAGATGTGACTCCTGGTGGTGCTCCAGCTCAGACTGAAGCTGAACACTGGGCAAGCAGGCCAGGGCCTCCTGGCAGGGGACCTAACCCAGGCCAAGTTTAGCTGTGGCCTGTGTCTTGTCTGGGACCACCTGGCATGAGCCGTCAAGCAATCCACGAATGGCAACCATCCAAGGTCACACCACAAACTCAGGCTGGTTGGCACTTGTGCCAGGCTTGGGACTGTTTAGCAAGAGGTACAGGACATTCTGAAGCCAGATGCTACTTGTTTAGGTTTTGTGACACTTTGAGAGATTTTAGGAAAGTCCGCAGCCTGAGCCGACAGGCCATTTGTATACAAAATCCATTGGAAGTGTCTTGGGTGAGCCTGCAAGTTGTGCGGGGGGCGGATGGAGGGGTGTCTTAGGGAATCACAAGGGCAGGGCCATCAAGTTAGTTACATTGATGGAGACTCAGATATTACACCTGCCTGGGTCTGCAAGCTGGACAGGGGAGGTCTCAACAAAGAAACAATGACCTCTGCCAGCACTTCTATATGGGAGAAAGCTTCCCCTTCAGCCTTTGCCCTGAAGCCAGACAACTCAGTTCCTACTCCATATGTCCTTGGTACATTTTGAGATGCTGCCTAGAGCTGCAGTTCAGAATGAGTGAGCCTGTCACCAAGTAAATCCACATATAGGACCTTCAAGAGGAAAGTCTTTGATTCACTAAGCCCTCCATCTCACTCAACCACAGTCTGTTGGTTTTCACAGCCAGAGGTTGTGAAGACTTCTCTTCTTGGCACTAGAACCCTAGTCTCAAAGAGTTGATTTATCTTCTCTCAGCCTCTAATATCATTTTAGTACAAAAAGAGACTTCAAAGTATTAACTTTGAAATGGACTTTTAATAATGTTTGAATTTTGAGGTGATTTAAAAATAATCCTTGCCATAATAACGCCATTTGATATCCCCCTCTTCTTTTCATTAATATACCCGATATTACTTCATATACAGATGATCTAACAACTTGTGAGAGGAGAGTATTGCAGGTACAGAATTGTAAATGTATTAACAATTAAACTGAGAAGCTAGAACCAAACTTTAAATGGCTGACTACCTCTCCTTAGTGAATGCCATTTCTTTTATATAGGGCCATAATCTGTGACAACACTAAATTGAAGATATCTTTTCTTAAAAATTTTGTGACTTTTGAACTATTTGTTTCTAACCCTGAAGGCTTGCAGTCACAAGTGTTTATCAATTATGACATGCCAAGATACATTTTACTCACTAGACAATAGAAAGCAATATTTGTATTCATTCTATGAAAAAGTCCAATCTTTAATTTTTAATTTCTAGATCTTCATGAAATTTAAATTAATTTAACAATACAGTAAATTCTTTCTAAAAGATTTTTCTTCATGTTGTAGTCCTCAAAATATATATTCAGTGAACAAGGCTTGATTTTTATGAGCTAAATAGAAAAACTAACTTAGAGAATAGAATTAAAATACAATGGAGAGATGATATAAAGTATAAGTAATACAAGAAAAATAGGAATGATTGATATAATAAAAACAGATAAAGTAGATACTTAAATTATCCATGTAAAATTTATTATTATAAGATCTGGTTTTATAAGTCATTGAGTAACAAACATTAAAATTCAGTTAAAAGTAACATCAAACCAACCCAAATTTTAGTCATTTGAAATATGATTGTTATTATTCAAACCGTGTGCATAAATGAACAATTGCTTGCTAATACACTAACCTCCTAAATCTAGAGCAGTTAAATTCTTTCAACAACTGATGAATATTCTTGGAAGCTATGAAAGGTGTTCTTTAAGTTTAAAATAAACTGGCCGTAGCAACAAAAATCTAAATTTAAAAGAATGGTCACTACGATGGAGACTTTGGCCATGTGGTTCTAAATAATTTTGGAGAAAGAGCATTTTTGGAAAACAAGTTTGGCTTGTAGAAAGATACAAACCTTTGAAAGATGTAAAAAAAATGTGGTGGAACAGATGCTAAGGTCAGTTATAAAGCATATGTTTATATGGGTAAATTACTGAAATTAATATATTAAATCACAATTTCTAAATTAAATGTTTTCTTGCTTTTGTTATTATTCTATTCTTTGTGAGTTGAGATTTTTAAACTTTGAATGACATCTTTTTCTTTACTTTCGTGTGTTTGCTTTGGCATATAAGGCAGTAGTTTTTAAAATAAGTGCAATTTAACTATGTTTTCTCTCTGCTGTCAGCTGCTCTCAAAAGCCTTCTTACACAAAGGCAGACCTGCAGAATATGCCACTTAATGACCACCTAAGAGGATAACAATATGTCAGTTTTTCTTCTAACAGACATTCTAGGTCTCTACATGTGGGTCTCTTGAATCACTCTATCCAAATTCTGAAAGATAAAAATGTTCCCTCTCATTTCAGATTTTATTTCACCCACTCCATTATGCCTCAAGCTTTTCCTAAAGCCCAGGTGGAAGGGATAAAAACTAAAGTGATGACTGAAGGTATGGAAACATGCATTGCTGCTGAGTGGTAAGCTTCAAAAATGTGTCTCACCTTCATGTTGTCTGCTTCCTATAAACGGTGGGGGAACTATCACTTTTTTTTTGTTTCCTGTGAGTAGAGTTCTCTTTTCAAGTCCTCAGAATACCCACTTAACGATCAATCATATATCTCTCTCTATCCATCCTGTCAAATTTTTAATCTCTAGTTTAATTACAAATGTAAATATCTAGCATACCTTACATATCAAATCAAAGTCACGAAGTTGTGGAAGTGGCAATAGAATATTAATCAAAACCATGTGTAAGGCTATTCTAAAAAGAAAGATCTATAAAAATGGTGTACATCTTATAATTAAGTTGTTTATATGGTACACAAAATTAATAATAGTTCAACAGTCAGTGCATTCTTTTTTAAGAATTAGTGCACAAACAATGCAATTGACATCCATTTTAACTCATTTACAAGGTAAAACAAACTCTTCATTTCTTCAGATACACTAACCTTGTGAAGTCAGTTGAGTTTTTGTTTCCCGTGAATCAATTAGTAGGTCTCTAAGATTTATACTTTCCTACTTATTGTAATTAAAAATAATTATAAGATAAACTCTTAAAATATAAATGAAAAATACAAAGCATTTCTATAAAAACTGAGTTGAATGTTTTGAAAGGCTCACTAACAGTAGATAAAATATATAGCTGGTTAATCAAAGTCATGGTTAGACATTAATGCTTAGAAAAAAATACTGGGTGGGGAGACTAGAAGAATACTGCACTTATATTGCTTCTTAATTGTCTTTAAGTTCTCATTTCACTAAAAAAAATTAAAAATAGCAATTATATATAATAAATTTAAGTATACTTTATATAAGAAATAAAGTTAATGCTTCAGTCCTATTCAAATAGAAAGACTTGGTCTTACACGAAAGATTAAGGAATGATCATGTTTGAATATTTTAAACAAAAAACAAAATATTTAAACTATATACAAATTTTTAATGTTTCCCTACTTTAATTGATTCTTCCAAAAGATTTAAATATCTATCAAGTTCTAATAATGCCCTACTTTAACTGTCAATCATTAATTCCTGGTTCCACACATATAGTACAAGATGGCTTCTAATGTACTGATATATTCGAGCCAATTTTAAGTAGCTTCATTTCAAATCAGTTTACATTTTTATAATACTTTTTCCTAAAACAAAGTCATACTCTCTATACATATATATTTTAAATCATTGAGTAGAAGCAGTGATTTATTTTCTTAAAGAAGGTATAGTCCAGCTTTTAAAACAAAACAAAACAAAAGGTAAACTGGGAGAAATGGTTTGGATTGAAGGTTCAATGTGTTTCCACACCTACATTTCCTAACCCAGCTTACTAGAGTCCTTATGTTTTTATTTAACAAAACTCCTACTCCCCATTACCCAGGATATTTCTAGCTGACTACATGGTCATAAAATGATAATAGAATCATACTTCCTCTCTCAGGAGTACTTGACCTATTATATGGCAATTCTGGAGGCTTGGTTGTTTAAATACTCAGTAAAAATTAGTGGAATGGTAGCTTTTAGAAAAGGACTCCAGGGAAAATAGTTTTCTTGTAGCCATGCTTCTGGCAGTATCTCTGCAAGCATAGTACATAAAGTACTATTTAGTCCTTCTATGTAGAGACAAGCTATAGTCAATTCATCTTGAGAGTTAATGAATGAGATCAAATATCTCTAGCACTCTATTATAAATGATTGAATGTTATAATACTATTATAAAATAATTAACAATATAAAAACATTCAGCTATATTATAAAAAGGGAAGAAATCTATTGTTAAACAGAACTCAAATAGAACTCATATTGTTAAACAGAATTCATATGATATGAAAAGGTTTCTTTGAATGATCATTTAAAGATAGGTCAGTTTCCTTCATATTTGATGCTATTTGGTTAATTTATGAGTATTTGCTAATAAACAATATTTTTAGTCATCTCATTCACTTAAAAATGAATAGAACGGAGTTTTAAGTGTATTATTCAATGAAACTACTTAGTAGTTTTATACGTCCATAATGAACCTATTGAAACGAAAATTGTTAGTACATCATCTAATGCAAGTTTCTCAGTGATGGCACTATTGACATTTGGGGCCAGATGATTATTTGTTGGAGGAGAGAATTTTTCTGTTTTATGGGATGTGCAGCAGCATCCTGACCTTAACTTACAAGATAATCAGTTGCAATCTCCTTCCCCAGTTGTGATAACCAAAAATATCCTCAGTCTATAACAAATATTCTCTGGGGGCTATCAGGGAATCAATCCCAGTTGAGATCCACTGATCTAAAGTACTTAAGAAGGATAAGAGTTCTGAGGCAATTAAATTGCTCTTTCAAAGGATACAGTCTGAATAAAGAATAGAAAATAATTGCCAGCAGTGCTATGTTTTATAAATGATAGCAAATTTAGAGTCAGAAATCAATAATACTGATGCTCCAGTTTTTATGCATACATTTTAAACCTTCTGAGTAATTAAATTAGTTATTTTTATACTTAGAAATTGTGAATTCATGAGTATACTGTATTTTGTTTATATCTGATTTTTCTAAAGACATAGTTTCTCTCAAGCTGGAATATATCTATGAAAATATGGGCCCTAATGGACAGCAAAGACTTGTAGGTATAATATTATTCTTTCCCTTCCTCTGCTATGAGTCATTCTGCTATCACACGATAGTCTAAGCTACACATCATTTCCCTGTCATAGAAACAGCCTTATAATTTAAACCATGAGAAAGAATGATACCTTTGTCTGACATTTTTTCTTGGCATGCTGAAAAAACTTCAGATTTTATTTGTTTGTTTGATAAATCACCCATTTGTATCCTTGTAAAAAATTCTAACATATTTCTTCTTATTTATTCATTGAGAAGAATCGCATCATGGAAACAATATTTTATCAGTGTAGTAATATCTAACTTTATATTAAATGGAATGTGTATTTTAAATATCTAAAATCCCAGAAAAATTCAAAGAAGAAAGTGAAAATGATCTAAATTTATAAAGATATGAAAACTTTAAGATAAAGATATGTCTTATTACACAATTAAAGTCAGTAGGTCTCAAAACTGTCAGTGTATTAGAACCACCTGAGAAACTGAGAACTACTAATATCCAGATCTTTCTGTGGACTAATTAAATCAGACTCTTAGGGTTTTGATTAAGCATCTATATCTTTTCAAGGCTTCCCACTTATCCTCATGACACTCAGTTTTGGACATCAATTTTTTATGTTCTCACAGTGTTGTCCAGGGACCCCTGGGATTCCTTAGATGCTGGTACTGGCACATAGGTCAAAACTATTTTTATGCTAATATTTAGATTTTTATTTTTTTTATTCTTTTGCAAGTATAGGGTGGAGTTTTTCAGAAGCTAAATCATACACCATATCACAGCAAATTGAATACACAAGCAAAATTATTCAGCTGTCTTCAACTAAGATTTGAAGACATTAGATTTGAAAAATGTAAAACAATGCTAATTTTTAGATTTGAAAAATTTATTTCATTGAAAATATATCATTTGTGTAAAAGATATACTGCAGTTAATGTAACATAAATTGCAATATAAATACATAATGGACTTTTTGCTTCTATTTTTAAATGAATTAATGTGTAAATATACTAGAACTTCTTAATATTAATTTCTATGTTAATAACTATTGATAGATATAACTACATTAAAAAATAACCTCTTTGGGGTCCTCAATAATTTTTAAGAGTATAAAAGAATACAGAGAATAAAATACGTGGAAACCACTGATCTAAGCCAATATGTCTAAAACTAATCTAGGCATCAGAAATGATGAAACATCCTTAATCTCAGATTTCTTCCTCATCTGCCTGATTTCTAAGCAGTCATTTACTTTACACATATTGCCTCCCTTCACTCTCAGGGCTGGTAAAATTCCATAGACTAAGTCCTTCCTTTGATGTCACTGGTTCCTACAAAATTATTATTATACTTCCTGTGTAATGAAGAATAGCCTTCTAAGAAATTGATCTGCTCTGGCATATGTGACATTTTAGTCTAATATTGTAGTTATTTTAGCATTATTTGAATAGGCTATGAATAAAAGCAACTAATCCTGATTCATGTGGGATAATTATATAAATATAAGAAGTTTCTGAAATGAAGAAAATAATATGGAACTCTGCACAATTCAAATGCCCTAGATATAGTACCCAAGTATAATTAAGACTAAATACAGAATCTTAATCTTTTATTTGAGTCTATAATTTGAGAGTAATAAACTTAATGCTACACATTTTGAACAGTATTAATCCTCTGAATTTGGTAGTGCCAGTCTGATTTTTCTCTTGTATCCTTCAATATTAATTGAAATAATATTATAATTAGAATAATGTTATGGAACACAGAAAATATTTTTATGAAAGCAAACTTAATGTAAAATTAATTATAATTATCTATTGAATTATATATTTTATATAATCACAATACCAGTTCTGAGTTAACATTTAATCTAGAAATATCCAATGTGAAGAATTAAGAGTTCTATTTGTTTTTTTGTTTCAATTAAGTTTTTCTTTGGCCACTTACTTAGTTTCTTTTGTTTCATTTTAGAAATATATTGTTTTTATATGAAAATTACTAAAACAGATTATTTACTGTTATTTGTACTTTTAGTAAGGATGTTTGTTGCTCATTTTTAGAATTGTATATCTCTCAGTGCCTAACGATGCATTTTAATTTTAAAATGTAATTGTTCTATGTCATTTTATAATATTACATAGTAGATATTGAACTCAAAGATAGCTGGATTCTGAATTTTAAAGTCCTAATGTAATAACTGCACAGCTGGGAGCAACCCAAATTTTGAGACAACAATTTAATAGGAAACTGAATTGGGTATCATTGTTAATAAGCACAGTCCCAATGAAATAAATAGTGCAGAAATTCCATTCACATTATGGAGCTTTGGAACAATACAAGTAATGTATAATGAGATTGTTGCCTAACATTGATATAAAAGTAATTTAATAAATTTATATTGAACAATCTATGTGGTCGATGCATTAGAGATTCAAAAATAAATAAAAGACACTCCTTACCCTCAGTATAATGACTTTCTTTGCAGTGATATGTTATCTAAACCTAGAGATATAATTCTTTTTAGCTTTCAAAGAATTTTTTTTTGCCTTGAATAGAGCAATGATTTCAATTCCTTATAATATATAGATGAGACATTTTGCTCATGTAAAAGGAGAAATGTATCTGCTTCTCTCTTGATTCTTTTTTTTTTTGCTGGAAAAATAATGATTATGAGTTGATGGTTGTCAAGAAATAATATGTCCAAAACCTTCTGCTTTTAACAATTTTAAAGGAGATTAAAAAGTCAAGAAACTGTATAACTAAGTCAAATCACTTCTAAATTTTTTATTGGCTATTTTAATTAAATAGGTTGTAGATTAGTGGGTAACAGAAAAAATACTGTTCAGTGAAGGCTTTGCAGAAGGAGCAACAGAAGTAATAATGGGGGTTAAACAGTGAAAATAAACTTTAAGAACTGCTAAATAATTGCCCTGATTATCTTTCAGGCATTGTTTTCCACACATTTTCAATGGTAAAATCAAGAAATATCTGGCTAATTTTAAACTTCTGTCAATGTCTATCATTATTTTGGGATGGGGCAATAGAATTGGTGAAGTAAGGAACTGGGGACAATCCTCTCTTACAAGATAGTCCAGCCTACAATTTCCAATAGTGAGTAAATCTATTTTTCACTTCAATGGACTTTGCACCTTGATCACAAATTTACTCTCTGATCCATGATCTGATATTACCTGAAGTCACCACAATGTCTGTTGGGATGGAGACATGACAGAGAGTCCTAATAGTTTATCTCTCTTAACTGCAACATCTTTATAGTCACTCTTACCCACTGAGCTCTGATGATCACCTGCAGCTGTTGTTCTTCCTTTGCTGGGTTAAATTCCAATATTCATGTTTTCTTCCACCAAATAGGCAAATGGAGCTAAATTATAGTGTGCAAAGAAGGTAGTTTTTTAGAATTAGGTGAGATATTAGGTGGGGTTCAGATTATACGAGGCCTTGCAAGTAGTGTTAAAGATTTTTTAAAATGTCAGGAGTATAATTAGGAGTCACTAAAGAGTTTTGCATGAGAGTACTTCATCCTCTTATCTTAACCCATTATATATATATTTTATCCTGTTAAAGTCCAACTGTATTACCACTCTAAGTTTCAAGATAGATTTTATGACACTAGATCATTCTCCTCTAACCCATCCTATACACTTCCAGAAAATTAATTTCTTTAAAATGTAATTTGATCTTGTTGATTTCTGCCCATTTCAATTCCATCAGTAGCTTGCTATTGCCTCCAGAATAAAGTCAAGACTCCTTTGAATGGTGGATCTTTCTGAATTCAGCTAATCCTAAATTACATAGAAATCTAATACAAATTCAAGATAGTACAAGTAATAATATTATTTATATTTTTAGTTATTTTTTATAATAGCAATAGTGATGAAAAAACATTGACTGTTTTTCATGTTGTTTTTTCAGACTTTTGCTCTGTACTAGGGATAATGTATATAAATAACTCTGAGATAGCATATTTATAATTTGCAATCTATGAAGAAGTGAAAAAGGTGTTTTGCTTAATAACTGAGAAGGAAACAATTTGATGTAATTTTGTGGGGCAAGTGTGGGACTCTACAATCACCAGTCCTACTATACAAAGAGGGGGAGAAATCTTCTAAAAGAAAAATGGGCACTCATTAAAAAATAAAAAGAAGGAAGGAGATGAAAACAGATGCAGGACAGTCATAAATTCAGAGGTTTAACTTTATAAGAATCCTCATAATTTACCCCCATGCTTCCTATTAACTGGTACTGATATTGATATATTATATATTTTCATGTTCCATTTACTTAAAATTATAGTGAAATCTACCTTACTCCCTCTCCTTAACCCTCTCTCTCCCTACAACATAGTGTGCTCGCTCTTCTTCCCTCTCTCTCTCCTTCCCTCTTTCTCTCTCTCTCCTTTTATCTATTATCTTTCCTCTACCCCAGTCCTTCATACCTATAACTTAGAACTTTCTTATTTGTCAAAACTCATTAAGTCATACTTCCTCTGTTAAGCCTTTCCCAAACCTCCAATTAGCTAAGTTGCCCTTCTCCTGAGCTTATTCAACCTCAGTCAGAATTGATGCTCTACATTCTTATTGTATTTTAATTGATCTGTACCTCCCACTCTTTCATATCATTTCATACAGGTTAGGCATTATGGTTTTCATTTATTCATCTCAAATGTCTTTCAAAGTATCTGGGATAATGGTAAGTAAAGGAATGAGTAAATGCTCACCTATCATGTAAAGAATAGCAATGAACACCTGAAAATCTGTAAATAGTGATATCAAAGCTCTTCGTAGGTAGGCAGGAATCACTGAGAAAAAGAGATGGCAGAAGTTACATGGATATCAGTTGCACTCAAATTTACTATGGGGCTACCGTGTGGATATAATCACAAGGAGGAAGATGGGTGGACTACAATACCAGGTAACAGTTAAAAACTAGACAGACTTTCTATTGTGACAATAAGACTTGGCTGACGTCTTGTTTAAGGAGTGATTAAACTGAGGAGACATTTTATCCTCAGGGAAGCTTGCAAAAGGCAGCATTTCTCAAATTGTTTTTTGTTTTTTTGGGGTTTTTTTTTTTACAAATATGACAGTATTCTGTGGAAAAAATTGTCGAGTCAAGTAAATTGGGAAACTGATGTGTAAATAAGTTAAGGAAGCCTTTTTCTGTTGAACTCATCACAGCTATTCTATAGCTACAATGAATCTCTAAAATGTAAATTGACAGACACAATTTTTCATGCTTTTCGATGGTAGAAACCCAAAAGAATGTATTAACATCCCATGAAAATGATGTTCTGCAAATGTACTTTCAGAAGTGCTAGTAGGGTTGAATGACAGTAGACTTTGGAATCAAATGAATCTGACATCAGAACTTAGCTTCGTTAATATGAATCAATGTAATCTTTTGCAGCAATTTTACTCTAAACAGTTCAGATTTCTCATCCAAAAAATGGCCATACACTATGTAAATTTTAGAATGGCAGTAGTAGTTAATAAGAAAGTATACTTCATATTTGGTAATCAGCAGTGAAAGGACTGATGCTATAAGTGAATTTTCTATCTCAGATAAACTAATTTTGGCCCTGAGTATGATAAGGTTGTCTCTCCAGTGAAGGCTTAGCAATTTCTAGATAACTATTCTCTAATTCCTTACCATGATTTTTTAATAGCCTCAAGTATTTTTTCCATTTTTTTTCAATCATAGGCCTTATCTTGTTCACCTAAGTCTCTAAGACCCTTTTCACATGCCTTACCACTCCCCTCCAGTAACTTAATATCAATATTGTCCTAATTCTCTCCCAGAAATAGTCTTTTCTCATAATTTCCATTCTCTTCATATACCTATCTAAACTGCAGCCATAAATATTAGCAAGCACAAGGGCAACAATAACAAACAATGAAAATAGAAATTCCTCTTCTTAGAGGCAAAGGAAAAGTTGATATTTAAATTCATCTAAAAGACTGAGAATATATATGAATGATTTATATACATTCTGTTTTCAAAAAAGAAGTAAATCCATATAACAACAATATAAAAGTTACTAGTCTGTCACATTCATGAAAATAAAATGGTTATTGAGGTAAGACTGGTCATACGAGTAAAATCTATTTGTATACATAAGGAAGAGTTAAAAAAAATGAGTTCGATTCTAAGTTGTCATTCTAAAACCAGTAATTTTCATCTCTCTCTACATGTTAAAGTTAAAGAACCCATGGAACTTTAAAAATAGTAATAATCAGGACCCAATCCAAGTAAATTAAATAAGAATTTCTAGGATGGGATATGGGTGTTGGTATTTTTAAGAAAATCCCCCAGGTTGGAAAGGAATACAAATATTGTAATTAACAAAAGGTAATATTATCTTTTGTAAATTTGTTTGTGGAAATCAGAATTTATAGTTCCATGATCAGAAAAAATGAGATTCAAGTCTTACATTTTCTAAGAACTAGTTGTATGAATGTGGGTAATCATTTCAAGTGCTGAAACTAAATTTCTTCATCCAAGAAATTAGGATAATAATAAAATCACCTTTTTTATAGGATGATCTAAGAGTAAAATTAAAGCATATGTACATGAAAATATTATATAATCTTAAGCAATATATAAATATTACTTGTTTTAGTGATACTCATACATCTGTAGTCTGTGCATATGACTAGCACGAGGCCTTTTTAAACTTTTTTTTTTAATCAAAACTGTTCTTTCTACACAAAATGGTTATCTGTGTTGTCTGATTATGTTACTCACAAAGTTTTTAATTTTATTAAATTTATTCAGGTGACATTAGTTAATAAAATTATATAGGTTTCAAGTGTACAATTCAATAATACATAATATGTATATTGCATTGTGTGTTCATCACCTAAAATTAAATTTTCTTTTGTCCCTTATCTGCAGTTTAATCTTTCAATTAATGATAGAAACAAGATGGCATATTTTTCTAAAAATTTTATGAACAAAAATAATTTTCTGTATCTCATACACTATCTCTAACATATAACAGAAAAATAAACATTATTGGGAGCATAAATTAAAATAAGAATAAATTTATTTGCTCTACACAAGTGTGGCTCCCAGACATTCAAAAGCTTTAAAATTCTCAAATTCAAAGTCATAGTCTTGAAGGCCTGTTTTGTTCTGTTCAGTTATTCCTCTTGTCTACTAGGATGGGTTTAATTGGTAGACGGAGATAAAATGGCTCTAAACTCTTCATCTATTCCTCATTTGGCTGTCTCAGGAAAATTGGTTTGGATAATTCCAATGCCTGTTCTTATACTTCCGTTCTACGACCTTATGAAAACCGTGTAGACTGACTGACCCATACTTTCATACAGTAAAATTAATACAGTAATATTTGTTTTTTTGTTGTTTATAACAGTAAAATAGAATATTGTTTGCAAAAGTGATTGGCAAACTCAGAAGTGATACATTAATGTACCATAGTATTATGTTATCTTCTGCTTGTCCTTTTCTTTTGTAAAACTAAATAAATGTTATTATGGACAGATTTTCAAAAACAGATTAGCAGCGCAATAGATAAGCAGATGTCATCTGTGGCTATCATGTAATGACATTTTCTTATTAACATATGAGAATTCACTATGTATATCTTGCTTGAATATTTGTTTTTAAAGAAATAACAGCATATTACTCTAACATTTATAAAAATTTGTTTTTTGATTACAGAACTCAGTTCAATAGGTTTCCTTTGGTAAACTACACAAATTTATATATTTCCTAATAGTGTAAAAAAAGATCCCTTACCATTCACTAAACTCATTGGCTTTTAATAAACAAGTATGAAAAGGAAACAGGGTTTTGCTTTGTGATTTTGCTTGACTTTCACCAAGTGCATAGTTGTAGCTCCAACATCTAAGAGCAGAAGAGCATGACAAAAAAAAAATGGCATGTTATTTTCTGGGGAGTAAATGTTATTTACTCATTTATAGCTCTTTAAAACACAAAGTCTAGAATTCAATAAACAATACAAGAAAACTCAACGGAGCAAGAAAACTTAACCCAGGATGAAAAAACAGCCATCTTTCAATGAGGTTCCATTTTATACCCATTAAAGTGGCTAAAATAAAAAGAACTGACAATACAGATGTTGGACAGGATGTGGAAAAATTGCTTATTTTCTTAATCTACACATTCTAAAGTCAATAGATAGGATTGACCGAAAATAGAAGTACTCAGCTCCCATGAATTGGTCTGGAAATAGATTAATCTATATTGAGAGATATTAGAATTGAGAATACCCTAATGCAATCATAATGACTCAGGTGTAGCTGGAGGTGGGGTGAGGAATTATTTAAGTGAAATTGTAAACCTATTTAACACTGATTCACTGAGTTTATAATTTTGTATGTATGCATTTAGTTTGAATTACTCAAACTAAAATATCTCCTATTGTCTAAGTTGCCAGATGATTTATTCTATAAGAGCTCCATGAATTAATCTCTGTTTTTTAACATAAGGTGTGTTTAGGAATATAAAATCGATGACATGTTACCTCAGTACTATCCAACATTCCTGGTGCAAAACAAATAAACAAATTCAATATCAGGAGGGGCTTAGGACTAGAGAATAATCAGACTGCAGTTTTTAAGAAATAAATGAACTGAAGACATTGAAAACAGTTACAGATGAGCAAAAGTATAGATATTGACAGTAGGGACAGGAATAAAACCCAAAATAGACAAAGCATTAGAAGACAGAGAAAACATTAAGAGGTGTAGGTCTAAAAGGCTCCACCCTGTATGTAAAAAAAAGTCGTTACAATGAGGCAGAATGTCAAATCCTAGGCAAGTGTGACAGTTACCAGAAGTTCAGCAATAAGAATACTGGAAACTGAGCTAGATTAGGTCATGTATAGAGAAGAAAATTTTTGTTAGAGGGTAAATATTAGAGTTATAAGGGGCAATATTGAGTGGGAGATAATCTGAGTTTGGAAAGCGATGATGGTATCAATATGTCTAATTCCTTTATTGCTATCTATCTATCAATTAATCTATCTATCTATCATCATTTTTTGTGCAAATCATTCATTCTTTGACTATACTGTGATTAGTACCTCTGAATTTCAATGTAGTTTATGACAGGAGAGAATAAAATGAAAATACAATATTTTTCTAGTTGTATAAGCAATAAGTAACAAAAAAAGAAAACTCTCCTTTGAAAAAAGAAAAAATCAAAAAAATTAAAAACAAGTCAAGATTATATTATTAAAAAGAAGAAAGAGAAAATCCAATGAAATAATCTGTCAAAAATGAAAAATCACTGCAACTCATTATGGTACATTTAATCTTTGAATTAAAGTCCCCTTTCAATCTAGAGTAACCTAACTTTAGTTTAATTACCATATTTAAAACCCAAGATAACTGAACTTTGTTCATTTATTCAACTATTTGTTAACTTTAAGTTGTCAATGTCTGTAATAGAGACTAAGGATACAAAAGAGAAAAAATTAGAGATTTTTGGAGGTCTAATTTTCTTAAGATTTCAGGATTTGGTACAGAGAGCAAAAATTAATTAATTAATGTTAACTTGAATGTATTTTCCTTCCATTGGTCTAGCTATTAAAGTGATTATTTTTAAATTTTAACATTATGAACAAATGGATGGGTGAAATGAGCCTTTATATTCATTTTAAAAAATGGCATGTTTTGTGTGGTGTCTGAGGCAATAGACTATAGTTGGTCCATACCCTCTCCCATCTTTAAATAGGCCATATCAACAATTCTTTTTTCTTTCTCTCTCCTTTCTTCCTTTTTTTCTCTCCTTTAATGAATATTGATTGTCTCTATAGAATTGATTGTCTCTGAGGACATAAAGATAAACATGTTTGCTGTCATATGAAACTTAGTAAGGGAAGATAGACACATCCACTTATAATAAAGCATTGAAACCCTACAAAAATAGGTGCAAGAAAGAATGGGGCATAACTGAGATAATGATTAATTCCAGTTGAGAATCCAGTGGAGGCTGCAGCTTAAAAGAAGTTATAAGAACACTAAATATAAAAGATGAAGAGATTTTTTTTTTTTTTTGGAGCCAATGTAAGAGAAGGTAAAGAGCAAAGGAAGCAGGGTGAGAGGGAATGTTTTAACAGAACAGCAAATAATTGATTTTCCTTAGAACAAAAGAGACATGAAGGAACTGAGAAATGAGGTTGAAGTAAGCATGAGTATATGAAAGAAGGATTTGTACACTATTTGAGAATTTCATTTTACCTTTTAGACCTCACATGTTCAATAACAAGTTTTAAGCATAGAAATATCATCATTATGTTGGCAATGTTTAAAAGTTAACTTAGAGGCTGTGTGGAGGGTATATGAGAAGATTGTAAGTCTGAGGTCATGGTCATGCTTCCAAAATCCAGGGAAAACATAAGACTTGACCTAAAGCAGGACTGGTGACTTTTTGTTTGAACTTCATGTTCATCTCTTTCAAATTTAAAGTGAATCTTAGAAAGACTATTTCAATAATTAAATATTCATAGAAATTATGATAAAAATCATAAGATCACTATTTTACTATTAAAAAGAAAATATTTATAGGGCATGATCCATGAATTTACAATGTTCGTAGCTTCCTAAATATAACAATTATTAGAGATATTTAGATCAGATCTATCTTGATTTCAGGACTGAATGAAAATCTGTTTGAATCAAGTGACCCTACACATGGTGGGCCATTTTACTGTAAACTAGAACTCACTCTCCACCTAGCCCTCTCAGTAAAATAGAAAAATAAAAATAAAAATAAAAAGTCTAGTTTACAAATATATTGTTATTTTTAATCTATAACATCCACTGAAAACTCTAATATATTTCAGTGTAGATGTATAAATGGCATTTTTTTAGTGTCTATACAAATTCACATATGACTCTAAGTGAATATAAAGTTTTGATTATGGGGATACAGCATAAATGAAATAGACTTCAGGAATATACATTTTCTATAGCAGTTCTATGAAAGAATTAACTTTTGAATTTCATCTAATTGAATGATATCTGTGTGCTGGGGAAAATCAGGTTAACACTTGGCTACAGGCTACATATTTTGCAACAGATAACCTTATTCTAATACGATCTCTAGCCACAGGGTGAAAAAGCCTCAGAGTGCTGAGAACTTTTCTGTTGCTAAATCTGTTTTAAAAATCCTGAAAATGAGGGTAGGATTGGACAAGTGACAATAAGTATCTTGTTTAAGTATAAATTTAACTTTTTTTAATATGAATTTTTAATGATTTTGTTAGGTGGAAATGTATAATATATTTATATATCAAAAATACTTTTAATATAGGTTACCTTATAAAGCCAAAAAGATTGGGGTGGTGGAGAGAGAGAGAAAAAGAAAAAAAAAGAGAGAGAGATGGTGTGGAGAGAGAGTCAGAGAGACAGACACTTCTTTCTGATCATGTTTATTGCTAGATGGTGAGTAGGAAATTAGAAAGTTATTAAAGCTCTACTGTGCTTAATTGTGTTGAATCATCTACTTTGTTTAATTGATACTCTTGCAGATCCAAAATGATGTATGTTAACTCAAAGAATTGACATTAGAATGGACTTAGGAAAGTCTTCAAAATAGGAAAGTTTCAAAATAGGAAAACATTCCATGACATCCAGGGCAACTTGAAATCTCTTTTTTATGACATTAACTAGAAAAAGTAAACAGGTAGGAAGGAAGGAAGGAAGGAAGGAAGGAAGGAAGGAAGGAAGGAAGGAAGGAAGGAAAATCCAAGCATACTTTATAATAGAATTTGTGAAATTTAGTTAGAGCTATTTAGGTTTAACTTTGTTGAAGATCAAGATGAGGACAAGAATGATAGAAGAACTTCCTTTGCTGTAATTTAATATTTCTAATTCTAATTTTTATATTTTTAATTATATGAATTTTTCTTTCACAACATCTCTACACATCTGTTATAACTCTTATCTGGAACATTCTGAACTAAAGGCCACTTACAAAATGCAAATTCTGAAAATTTAAAAACCAACTATGTGTGCTTTTCTTTCTTTTCATATTTTAAAAATTAATTTCCAGCAAACTTGTACTATATTTCTCATAAATAGGCAATATCATGGCAGTCTAGTGGTTTCTTCAGAAACTTCACATTAGAGATTTATTTATTCTAGGCTCTGAGTATTTACTCCCTCGTCTTCAGAACACAAGGTCATGATTATCTTCTTTTGAGGCCTATCAAAACCAAAATAACAATAATAATAATGATAATGAAAACAAAAATAATCTCAAACACATATTACATGGGACATTAATTTACTTAAAATAGATATTTGTCACAATAAGAATATCATACTGCTCGCCTGAAATTAATATTAAATAATAAAGAGTAATATTAAACTGCAAGAGAGTTTAGTTTGGGTTTGTAGCAACAAACATTCTGGATTTTTATCTGTGTTCCCAGAACTGGCTACCAGAGTTCAGCTCAGAAAAGGAAATCGGCCATCACAACTGATCAGCTGGAGAGTCAATCTCTTCTATTGAAGTGCAAGTAGCAACCAAGACTCAACTACTTTAGGAGGGCACACACACAACCCATACAAGGAACATACCCGGAGCATACGGCTCAGGTGACCAGGGAAACTGCACTACTGGGCCCCCACAGGACGCTTACTTCATAAGGTCCTACTCTACTAAGACTCAGAGACATAGCAGCTCTAACAAATATATAGAAACAAACACAGGGAGGCAGCCAAAATGGGGGAGACAAACATGCCTCAAATGAAAGAACAGAACAAAGCTGTAGAAAAAGAACTAAACAAAATGTAGACAAGTAATCTACCAGATGCAGAGTTCAAAAGAGAGAGAACAAGGAATTGAAAACATAGTTTAATAAATAATGACTGAAAACTTTCCTATCTTGGTGAAGGAAATAGACATACAAGTCCAGGGAGTGCAGTTTCCCACACAAGATGAACCCAAAGACTAATTATTATTAAAATGGCAAAGGTTAAAGACAGAGAGAATCTTATAAGCAGCAAAAGAAAAGCATCTAGTTACCTACAAGTGGGCTCCTATAAGACTCTCAGATAATTTCTCAACAGAAAAGTTGCAGAACAGAAAGGACTGATGTGAAATATTCAAAGTGATGTAAAGCAAGGACCTTCAACCAAGGTTACTCTATCCAGCAAAGCTATCATTTACAATCAAAGGACAGATAAAGAGCATCCCAGATAAGAAGCTAAAGTAGTTCATCAACACCAAAGTAGTAAATGTTAGAGGAACTTCTTTAAGAAGAAGAAGAAAGGTAAAAAATATGAATAATAAAATGGCAATAACTACATATTTATCAGCAATTACTATAAATGTAAATGGATTAAATATTCCAATCAAAAGATAGGATAGCTGAATGAGAAAGAAAACAAGACCCTTAATATTTGCTGCCTA
This sequence comes from Pteropus alecto, assembly GCF_000325575.1. Taxonomy (NCBI): domain Eukaryota; kingdom Metazoa; phylum Chordata; class Mammalia; order Chiroptera; family Pteropodidae; genus Pteropus; species Pteropus alecto. The sequence continues at coordinate 25,746,401 of NW_006494614.1, read as the reverse complement.
CAACTCACTTCAGATCAAGAGACACATAGACTGAAAGAGATAGAAAAAGATATTTAATGAAAATGGAAACAAACAAACAAAAAAGCTGGAGTAGCAATACTTATACCAGACAAAATAGACTTTAAAACAAAGGTTATAACAAGAGACAAAGAAGGACCCAGTAATACCACTTCTGGATATTTATCCAAAGAAACCAAAACTCCACTTCTTAGAGAAATATGAATCCATATGCTCACTGCAGCATTATTTACAATAGTCAAGATATGGAGGCCACCTGGATGTCCCATTATTAACACATAAATGGTTAAAGAGGTGGTATATATATACAATGGAATATTACTCAGCCATAAGCAAGCAAACAAACAAACAAACAAACAAAAACAATGAAATCTTGACACCTGAAAAAACAGGGATGGATGGGACCTCGAGGGTGTTGTGCTGAGTGGAGTAAGTCAGACAGAGAAAGACAAATGACATATGATTTCACTTACATATGAAACTTAAAGGACAAAAACAAGCAAACAACAAAACAGAAACAAAGTCATAGGTGTAGAGAACATTTTGATGGTTGTTAAATGGGAGAAGGTTGGAGAAATGATTAAGAAGTACAAATTGGTGGTTAAAAATAGTCATGGGAATGTAAAGTATAGTACAAGCAATGTAGTCAGGAATATTGTAATAATTATGTATAGGGTCAGATGAATACTAGATTTTTCAGGCTGATCACTTCATAAGTTATATAAATGTGTAATCACTACGTTGTACACCTAAAACTGACATACTATTGTATGTCAACTATAGTTAAAAAGTAAATATTTATGTACTTTAAAAATAATAAAATTAAATTTAAAAAAATCAATTCTTACATAGAAAAGGAGCATAAAGACTCATAGTACCTGGATTTGATCATTACTATAGACTTTGTTGTTTGACTCATAGTTTTCATAGAACTACAAAGCTTTTAGACACTTTCTCCTTGGCCAGACTAAGCATATGCTATAAAGTTTCACTAAATTTTATCAAGAATGAGGGAGTGATAAAATAATTTATAGGCCTAATTTCATGTATCGAGGAATACCTAGCATTTACTATAAACTTTGCATTGTATATAAGAATCATTAAACAGGAATAGGAAGTTACATATATTGAGTAATGACAGATTAAGTGGTGTTTTAACAAAATGTGGCCGATAGACTATCACCTGGTATCCTTATTACATTTGCACATTCTTTAGTTTGATGACCTCAAAGGTCTATGGTAAAACATAATGATATGTATTTTTAAAATATAAGTATCATTCTTACTGAATTGTTGTTTTCATTGAATTCTGAGAAACATTTGTTTCCAAAAATGCATGTTATTGTTAACTTTTCTTTAGTTCAAATCCTTCTGAAATAATTTTCTATTAAGAAATATGGTCTTTACACTATTTAGAGAGATCCTCTCTTGCTTGGGAAAGCTCAGTGTGGAAACACTATCAGAAGAGATTGTAATGCCTTCTCTTACCATATGTGACTATATGCAAATATTGATAATGGCTGAATAATTCTATAGCTGAAACAGTATGAACAACTGGTCCTCCTTCCCTTAGATGATGGAATAAAGGAAAACATAATTCGTAGATGAAAAGGAAGACAATAGGAATTATTTGCAGAATTCTGATTTACAACTTTATTTTGATGTTTCTAACACCTGATGGTACTCATCTAAAATGTGGAAAATTTACATTATTGCAAATAAGCCAATTTAAGTGCAAACTATACTATATAGAGCTCTTTATAAAGTTATTATATGAGTTATCACAAGAGTTTTTTAGATAAAATCCATCAATAAGTATTTACATTTTCTGAAAATATTTGGAAAGATGTGCTTAGGCATCTATTTTAAAATAAGTCTGGATATGATAATGTAAGAACACGTAGCAAAGTATTGGGATTTAATGTTTATATCGAATGATATAATTTTGAACATAAATCTATATACCTATAGTGTTGGTAATAAGGTATTAAATTTCATTTCATTAAAACATATTTCATTTTATTGCTTAATTATCCTTTTCAGAAACAAATGTATAGTGGTTAAGAACATAGACTCGATTTATTATTGCTGACACTTAGTATCTTACTTAGCCTCTCCATGTCTCAGTTCTCATATTTTTACAATTGTGGAAATGGTGGCATCTACCCTAGGTGTTGGTTAAATTAATTTTAAAGTGGTTGGTGCCTGGCCCATAGTAGATACACTATCAGTGTTAGCAATTATTATTATTATTATTATTATTATTATTATTATTATTAATTTATTTATTTTCAACCTTATACTTTGCAATCTCTTCTGAATATAAATAAGTCTACTTTTGCAAATGATACATATGTAAAAGATAAAAACAATGGTGTATTCATATTGTCATTAACAAAATAAATATATTACAAGTGGTTTCATTTCATCCTCTTTTTGTTTTTAGTAATTGTACAAATCTTTCCATGTAATATCTACTGAATGAAAAAAATGTGAAAACATTTTCTCCATATGGTATTGCTACAGAACAGTTTCTAGGAAGAGATTTGTTCAATAATAGCACAGATGTTCCAATCTTGGTTTCTGTGAGATGCCAAGATACGTCTGCTGGAAACAAAACCAGGGGGTAATTTGTGTAAATCATAGTATGTTAAGTGCATTATGTATTAAGTGTTTGTCTATTAGTGCTAGAAAAATAATGTCTTTTAAACTTCTGCATCCTGTTGCCTGCCCCATAGCAAGAGAACTGAATTACCCTAATAAAAGACTAATGGGCATCTTAAATTCTGTACCACACATCAACAAGAGGTTTTGCAAGATAAATGTTATCTGGCATTTAGTTTTCTCTGAGCAGAGAATTTGACTGTTTATTCCTCTCAGAGATTGCATAATACATACTTCTATTTCAGCTTAAAGTAACCACATTTTCTGCTATTCTTACCACATGGGCCACATTTACATTGCAACATTTGGCTATCAATTCACTTTAAAGATTAAAATATACCTAGTGATGGTGCTGTTAAACCTCAACATGCATGAATTACCATATCTGTAAGTTCTCAGCAACACGTATCATGTCAGAGCATCATGAATGCTAGACATACTTGTTTTTTTAGGGTAGATCAGCATGTTCACCACCTATTTTCTTAATACTCCTATGCCTGACCAGTTGCCGAATTTGCCTAATTACAACAAAATGCTCTTTTGTATTCTGAGACTATTACTCATATGTATCCAATTCAACTATTCACTTTGTCATTCCACTAACTACATGAAAAAGTATTTCTTATATAACATGTTTTGCAGCTACTAATCCATAGATATCCCATGCTGCTGTAAAATTACACATTTGTTGCTTCTTTTGTTGTTGTCTGGCTTCTAGTTCTATTTCTTAGAGTTAACTAATAGACTCTGCCATTCGTTACAAGAGCGGCTTGCTTAAGGAAATTGCATCCTTTTTTCCTGTTTTTTAATTAACAAATATGTAAAGTGCCTTTCTGGAAAAACCTTTTTTTTATACATATTTTTTGCTCAGTTGACATAGTTGTTACTTAATGCATCTGATGTGTTTTTAATCCATTTGACTTTTAAAATTTTACTAAAATTTTACTTAACGAGATACCTCTTGTACTCAGAGTGATTGATTAAACTGTCATTTCTTGGTAAAAGGTGAAAATTACATTCTATATCTCTAAAATTCTTTTTATTAAATGAGGATTTCCAATATTTTGACTGGACAAAATATATTTAACAACTCATCAGGTAGCTATCAAATGTTTGTTTATTTTCCTATTTATTTTCTCCTAAACCTTCTTCTGGGAATGGGAGCTAGATTTGGAATCAATGGATTCCTCAAAACTTGAGAGGTCATTTCTTCTGTTCCACTTTAGGTGTCTCCTCAGGCTCTTTTGTCTGCATCGTCAAGTCGGTTTTATTTTAACTTGTTAGGCAAACACCAGTGGAGAAAAGAAGCGAACTGGAGTTTTATATATCAGAGAGAAGCTGCTTAGTTATCACATGATAAAGAATGCCCCATTATTTTACTCTCACCTCAAAAATAATTATTATACACCAGGCTCTTCCACTCTTATTGAATGGTGTATATTTATGTGATACTTTCACTGTTAATTTCTAATTTTTATTACTTAGAAAACTAATTGTTTAGCAAAACTAAGATTTTTGTAAAACTAATATTTATTCTGTTTTTTTTTTAATTTTTCCAAAATTGTATTTGGAAATGAATATGAAGTGCTTGCTAGTTTCTTTGGATTCTTATTTTATTTATTTAAGTGATGTGCCCTAATGTCCATTATAAATAAATATATGTATGTGTGTGTATATTCAAATGATGGCTAAAAAAATCAATACTTTACAGTCATTTTATCTCTACATATTCTTTCATGATTTGAATTTTCATGTTTAAATTGTATATTTCAATATCAAAGTAATTCTTTTGCTCTGCATGTCTATTTTCCTACATCTAAGTAGGCACAAATGAATTATGATGAACAAAATTGTGACTCATTTATCTATTCATTGAGTAATAGTGTTCTAAGATTAAATATTTCCTTGAGCAATAATGGATATCATGCATTGAAGTGTGAACAAAAAAAAAAACTGAAATAGTTCTAATCATGACATTTTACAAGAATTTTTGTAAAATACTATGTGATGAATATAAGATAATGAGTAGTGATTAAAGTTGCCACCTGTCTCAATTTAATAAAAAAAAATGAATACTCAAGTCAAAAGATGAATATGGATTATATCATGCTGAAAATGCATCTATTTTTATTATACTTGAGACACTTTTGTGAAGCATCTCTCATTCAGCGATTAGTCTTTGGAAAACTTAGATTTCCAGTATGATGCGAGCTTCAGAATTTAAAATAAAAAAAATCAAGCCCAAAACACAAGATCTTTTTAATTAAAAATGCAATTTTTGAGCAAAGAATAAAACAATTAAATAGAGTCACTAAGCTGGAAGCACAAATATCACATGCAATATGGCATAATATATGAAAAATTTTCATAGATAAAATAAATATTTTGATTCAACATGTACAAGAGTTAATACTTTTTGGTAAAAAGTAAAAAGTACAGGAGAAGCAGCTAGGGATGGAGATCCAATTAAAAAATAAAAGAAAAAAGACTGGAACAAGTTAGTGAAATAAAAGGAAAAGATTTAGCTGCTACATAATGCCAGTGCAGCTAGTCACAACTAATCCTGAAAATAGTGGAGATGCGGGCATATAGCAAAACAGAAAAAAGAGGATTTTTGCCAAAAATCAAGGTGAACAATTTGATATCCATAAAATGTGAGGATACAACCCATAATGCTTTGAATCATAAGGTATTGATTATGTGTATGAGCATGGGAGGAAGGAGGATAAAAAGACAGTTTAACATACTGATGGAGGAATATGTATGTCACCTCTGCATACATGGAAGCAGTGACAGTCAGTGCTCATTTGTACTTCAGTGCTTTCTTCAAAACTCTAAAGATAGTCCTGTGATTTATTAAATAAAAGTTTAGCCTAGGCTATTGTATGAGTTTTATGGTGCCAGCCATATATAATCATAAAGATAGTGTGACAAGACAGGGATGGATCTTTGTAGTGACCACTGAATACCAATCTTATGAGAAAGGAAATCAGTAAAGCTAAATGTAAACAGAATCATCAGAATAGCACCAAATTAGTGTTATCTGTTTCATTTTAAAAAATGCATTTCAACCATAACAGATTTTTCAAAAAAATAGTACTTTGAGGAGTCATTTAGCTTTTCTGGTACACATCACATTTAGAGTCTACGTGAAAAGATCTCAGGCTAAACTTAATATTTCTTATATACTGTCTTCTCAAACATTAGACTTTAAGTATAATTATTCATAGCAGGACAGAAAACATTAGCTTGTATCATTAGTTATGTGAGGAAAGATTTTTAGATACAGATGATGATGAAATGAGGGTCTGTTCCATAGGGTGTTCCTGTACCTAAGCTGTCTGTACAGCTTATACCTTGAGGGGGCACATAAGGGGACAGTATGTTTCTTGAGTTTTTTAAATACATTTTATCTCCCAGATTTTAGTTTATAACATAGTCTATTTCAGATAAAAATAAATAAAATAAAATAAAATTACAGATCTCAAGGCAGATAGAAGTGATATATCACTAAGCAATTTTGCCTGAGGAAACCAATCACATCCACCATGATGTTCTTTGCTGATGGTTTTCTGTTTCCCAAGCATGGAGCATTTTGAAAACAAGACTATCAGGAATAGTCAGACCTATGACTGGAGCCTTTGAGAGTATCAGAATACCAAATACAAGAAGAATTCTCATGAACTGAGTTGGCCTTGCTGAGATCGGTGAAAGAAGAGGGCTAAAGGTTTGGCATAATTGAATGAATGTAAATTACCAGGTAATGAACTGAGTTTACCACTAAGCTTTGGATTGCTGGTTCCAGTTAAGCATGCAGTTGGACTAGCTGGTTCCAGTTAAGCATGCAGTTGATGTTTAAATACTTCCTAACTGTGCACCTTGGTACCTTGGGTGACTTGGATAACATAGATACAAATTTATAACCTTGAAGAGATACTCACTAAAACCTGACACATATGTAGCTCCATGTCCTGTTTTGCTCTGAAATAGCCTAGTTAAATATTACTCTGAGGAAAATAACATTTTCTTTATGTTAAAAAAAAAGTACAAAAACAGTAATTGTAGTAAATATTAGACCACGAGACTTACTTTCTGCAGTCCATCTTGACATACCTACTGCAATGTTTTAGTGGCAGAATAAAGAACTTTTCATCAAACTACTGTATGATATATTTTTGACTAGTTTTTCAGAGAATATGGTATTTGGCCAAGAGAAATAGTATATGGCTTCTTCTGCTAGGCAAGAATAACCAAGGCTGTTTTTCAGGATGAGTAAAGGTGTCTGGCACTCCTGTGCTGATTTGGGCACAGGGACGTTAAGGGCCATTATAATTGAAATATTTGTCTCAAAATGACAAAGTGAGACAAGTTAGTTACATGTATCTCATTCATTTTGTCTAAAGATGTTTGAAATTTGTATTATTTTACAAGCAGCCATGAATTCTAACAAATGGATAATGCTAATGGTGTTCATTTTAACTTTTTCTAGCTCCATTATTTAATAAATGATATAATTATTTAAGGTCTTTTAAACATGTGTAATTCTATATATTTCAAATAAATAGAAACCATTTCTTCTTTCCATCTAAGTAATAATTTCTACCTTAAAGTTTTTTCAGGCTACAAGAAGTATTTATTTTATAAACTTTGATCCAATTTAGAACAATATATTAAAAATAAAATTTAAAAAGCTTATTAAAATAGTTCAACTTGGAGATATAGAAGTATATATTAACTAGCAACAATTAATTAGTAATAATATTGAGTAAGTACCATTTATTTTGTGCTTTCTGTATGTCAGAAACCTCTATAAGTATTTTATTTAATAAAACTCTGAGACATAAGAATTATTACTGTTCTTCTATGGAACTGAAGAAATTGAGGATTAGAGCAGTTAAGGAATCAGTTTAAGGTTACCCAGAGGGTAAGTGAGAGAGCAAGGGATTCACTGGGACACTTTGAATATCTTACACTCTGACAATGACCTAGACTTATGACTATGACCCCAGTAAGCCAGAACCAGTGACACTGTATATTCACAAATCCTTTTATTTTTTATTTTACAGTTTTAATAGAAGAAAATGGAAGGTAATATCTTCATAATCTTAATTCCTATTATAGATAATGTTGCTTTAAAATTTTACTACAAAAATTCTGAAAGCTCTAGTTTTTTTTTTTCTAGTTTTTACCTCTCTCCCATCATTCAAGAGCCAGCATAGTGCTAAATTTATCTCTCCTCCTTACCCATTCCCCACCATTTTCTTCTGCTGTTGCTTCTTCCTAGAGACTTAGAGATTCTGCATTAAATAACATTTTTTTTGCCCCAGTCTAGGTTTTTACTAGCCTTCCCAGTCTAGGTCTTTACTAGCTCTAGTAAGCAAATGGAAGCTATTTTATAGATGGGACTTGTATCTTCCTCAGAAGAATGTGGTTAATATGATGGAGTTCTGCATTTATGAGCCAGTCGAGTCCCATAACAATTATTAACAATTTGCTCCTAACACTCTAGCTTAATCTTTTATTTTTTCAAGGGATTTCTTCATTTTCTTAGGGCAATTGAGCAAAACTGCTATTTTCATGGTTGAGTCTATATCTACATGATCCAAAACAATTCCTCATTTTAAATCGAATGCTAGACATGCACAAATGATCTGTGCTTCTCATGTTTGGTTTAGGGCTGTTTGAAGTTATTTGATCTTTATTCAATAGCTTATTAGAGGTTTTATGTCCAATTTGTATTGGACCAAAAATATTTTTCAGATTTCCAAGAGAATTTTTATTTTGAATAAACAAATTTTGGTTAAAGTTTTCTAGAAAAAAATATAGTTTTTCATATTTATATTTATTTGTGTTTGAGCATCTAGGAAATCATTTCAGTATATTTCACTTTCAGGTTTATTACTAGAATCAGCTTCAGTTCCCAATACTTATAGCCAATAAGCACTCCTTATTTTTATAAACACAGCTCTCATTGTTGTGAATGAAGGGGCATCAGCAAGTCTGCAACTCATTGTCTCCACTTTAGGGTGATGACCAAGAAAAAATTCAAGTAATAAATCTTCTTTAAATAAGTCAATGATAGACCTATTGGCAAACTGACAAGATTTAAGAACTTTATTGGTATGAACTTCTGAATAATCTCTCTATGAAATATGCTTTTAGCAGTATTTGCTTAAATCTGTGGTTTTAAGGTTTATTACTACCTGGAAAATACTACAAAAGCCAAACTTTTGAAGTATAAAGCATTAATTTTGGAGTAATTCAATGAAGAAAAAAGTACATAGGGAGGAAGTAAGCTTGGACAGGAAGAAATGGACTTTTTAAATTGTATTTAAAAAAATTTATCTCTGTAGATATACAAGGTGATAGAAAGTTGAACAAGTTTTAATTGATTTGATTTCTTCTTTGAAGTAGAAAGCATTATAACTGCTGAGAATGAGCAAGAAAGAGATAAATTGAATTTTCGAGGTGTGGAAAAAGACATTTTGAAGAGTCAAAGAAAAGGAGCTGATAAGGGATAAATGATAAAATTGTTAGGTGATATCGATAGATTAATCTGTCTACAAAGTGCACTATGAATTCATATATTTTTTCACCAGCACAAATTAATTTTTAGCTATATGTCAGACACTACACTAGACACCTGGGGATAAAAATAGGAATAAATCACAAATCCTAATCTCAAGGAATGTGTTGTCTCCACAAGATGCAAAAAGATAAAAGATAGACAATACACTAAAAATGTTGATGAATATTTCATAGGGGTTTAGGCAGAAGTTGAAAAATATTTCCACTCTGGTTGATTTTGTGGCAATGCAAACAGAGAGAGGGATCCAAACTGAGATGCCTGCTCACATGATATGGTATTCACCTGTGTACTGCTCTCTATTATATCGCTGTGGAAGACAGCTAGTTACAGACCAAAGTGCTCCTTTCAGAAAAAAAGGGCATATTTTAAATTGTTGATTCCTCATACTACTAGATGGCATGGAGTTGAACAAATAACAAATAATGAATTGTTATTTTTCTTGCTGCATGCCCATAAAAAGGCAGAATATGAATCTCAGAAAGTAATTTCAAGAATTACTTGTTCTCATCTTCCTCATGTTTTGCTCTGCTATCTTAGGAGGGATATATTACAGACATGGGAATTCAAGTGCTCGATTTATGTACACAAGAACATACAGAGTGATTCTCTGAAAATACTATTGTAAAAAAGAACACAAAGTTATTATGTAGATAATAAGATGATTTGTTTCCTGATGACTAGATGGAGGAGTGATGGTTAAAATAACCATCTGTTTTTGAATCCGAAATACTCATTATGATATTTAAATAAAAGATATCATGGTTCTCAGAATTTAATTGTATTAAAAATAATTAAATTGCCATACATAGCACTTTAAAATAGCAAAATATTTTCACCCATTAGCAGTCAAAAGTAAAAATTTCACAGTATCAATTCACTTGCATAAACTATTGCAAGCCAATCAGTATTTGATGCCACAGAACTTAGAATGATTTAGAGACAGTTCCCTGCAAATTCTTGTCTATGGCAAAATAATTTCAATTTAGAAAATATATGCAACACAGAGATCTATGTAATTAAATGTAAGGAATTCCTCTTGCTCTTCCTTTTGAATGTGGGGAGGAAAAATCATATAGGATTGCTAATTCAAAATAATTTTCTTCCAAATTTTCAGTCTGTCCAAGATCATTTACATCACCAGCAGAAATTCTCTTTCCCATATAGGGGTATGATCAAATGTATGTGTCTTAATGATCAGTTCCCCGCTGCATGAGAGCTGTCTGAGTGTTACTAAGACGTTTCCAGAAGATATATTTCTTTGTGCTAATTCAATGTTAG
>NW_006494614.1:25712492-25735802 GCF_000325575.1 Pteropus alecto | reverse complement strand
ACACTTTATGAATCTATAAATTGGTACTTGAGTGATACTGGCAAACTACCCTGTAACATGAGAAATGGAAAGAGAAAAGACACATCCTAAGAGCTTGTTAAGGAATATATGGATTGACATGCAGCAATAATTCCACTACCTCATCTCCATAGGTCCATGCATAATATTCTTACATATATTGTTACCTTGGATTTTGTTGTGTTTTTAAAACATATACTTTTCTCAACAAAAGTGTGATGCTACAAATAGAATTCAACTCAATTAATTTTTATATCTAATTTAGTTGGTTACACACACTGAGCTCAATAGTATTTGTTTTTCCAAATTAATAAATGAATCTGAAAAATAGTAGCTTAATAAATATCTGAGTCTGTGATTTTTAAACCACAACCATGCCTGAAACTAGTGGTTACTGATCCATTTTTGCACAGAAACAAAAATTGTTCCCTTTCTCTACATAGATCCACTGTGGCCATTAATCAATAGTTTGTTTGTTTGTTTGTCTGTTTGTTTGTTTGGATAGATTGGTTTTACTTTCCACAGAGGGTAGAGCTAGTTACTCTCAATTTTTGCCAAATTACCTAAATTTCCAGGGCTCTCTAAAGAATTCCCATGGTTAGAGTTTCATTCTGTCTCATGACTGAAAAACTGAATTTATTCACATAAGATTGAGATGAACAGGCAAAGGACCCCTTTGCCTCATTCCTCTTGTCTGTCTTCGTCTAATAATGCTGCCAAAATTACTTTCCTCATGTATTTATAGACACATCAAAGTCTTCTAAAAGACTCCAATGACTACAACTTATTTCTAAATCCAAATTAAGTTTCTGAACGTTAAGGAAGTTTTCATTTAAAGCAGAGTTTGAAGCCAATATAGACAGACAATTCTAGGATCATATTATGTTACTTTCATTGAAATCAATCTACCACATATGCAGGCTCTATGACTTTTCTTAAAAACTGAAAATTCTGATCACAAAGACCATTTATTTATTTATTCAGTCATTTATTTAGCAAATATTTATTGAGGTTTTACTATGTACCAGCACTCTGTTGGAGGTAAAGATACTCTTGAGAATAAAATATTCATGTGTTCTATAAATATTTCACTAGCAGTTTATCAGAGAACACATATATTAAATAATTTTTAAAGTGTAGTGAATGCTTTGAAAGGAAAGTCAAGATGCTGATGAATGTTAAAAGAGGAAAATCTAACATGGCCTGGGAGATTCATTTCTATAGATATATCATTTCCGCTTGGTCAAAATTATTTTAAAAAATTAAAATTATGCTTATTGGTTAAATCTCAGCTTGCCTAAAAATATAACTGCTTTCATATACAACTTTTCCTTATCTTCTATATTTCTCCTACATTGTTATTATTAAATAAAAACAAACATGAAAAAATAACTTCTGGTCAAATTACGGAGGAAATATGTATACTATAGCGTTTGAATAAAACATTTTGAATGCATTTTAGCTATTATCGGCTGATATAGCATGCTTTCTTTATAAGTGATGCCAGTTAATTTAGGGTCACTTATGTCTTGAATCTGTGCTCCATGTTGTATGATATTGGAACCTCATGATTTTATTTTTCTTATGTACATTTTTTTTTTATGGTTGGTGGTAGGGGTGTGTAGGTGAATGTGTGTTGATGATATGATATTGATTTATTTCTCCGCATGGACTTAATCTTGTTTGTACATATATCCCTCTATCTTAGCATTCTCCACACTCTCTCCCTCTTTCTCCATTACTGTAGATATTTAAAGGATCATTCCAAAAAATTAATAATTTTGAGTATTTGTTCAATGTTCAATATTATGGTAGGAATTAGGGAAAACACGATAGAAAATAGACATGATTCTTGACCTATTAGAAGCGCAGTGTTTTCTTAAGTTTTGGTAACAGACTACATCATAATCAAATAGGCATGGTTTATAAATTAGTGGGGCTTTGTAATCTGTTTTGATAAAGTAATCTCAGGTAATCATGAAAATTGTTTTAATTTAAATTTTGTATGCTTTAAGGATTATGGCTCATAACATTTTCTTCAATAAACTTTATTATTCATTGACTATGATAAAATAATAACAAATAATATTAAAAACAATTATTTTTGTTACTCCTACTATGCATCATAGAGTCCTCTAAGATATTTAAATTTGTTAGCTCATTTTATTCTGACAACAATCCTATGGCATAAGGTATTATGATCAATCCTATTTGAATGACAAGTAAACTGAAACAGAGAATGTTAAATAACATCCAAGATTTACTCAACTAGTGAATGGAAGAGCAAATTTTCGATTCAAAGTAGTCATGCATTTTACTTTTACATAAGTTAGAAATCCTAAAATATATTGTTGATATTTTTATTTGGACTCTCAAGTATATTTTAGAGCAATTAAAATAAGAAAAATCTAACTTTTATCTTAATTATGTTAGTTTTTGGTGCTCTTCATTTCTTTGAGTAGATCTAAGTTTTTCTGGATGCTAATCTTTTTCTGCTCTTAGAACTTACTTTGATAATTCTTATAGTTCAGGTTTCCTGGCAATAAATTTTCTTCGCATTTGATTATCTGAAAATCATATAGCCATCATTTTTGAGAAATACTTTTCCGAGTATAGAATTTGACATTATTTTTTTCTTCAGTTGTGGATGTCACTTTATTTTTTTCTAGTTTTTCTTTCAGTTATAAATGTCACTTTATTATTTTCTAGTTTCTGTTAAAAAGTCTGATGTGATTCTTCTTTTTTAAACCACTACATGTAGTATGTCTTTTCCTCCATCTGGGAACTTCTAAAATACTTTTTTATAAAAACTTCCATAGAATTATGAGATTTTCTATTTTAATTGTACACATTGAAGAAATGTATGACAGCAGAAACTTTCTGTACATACTGTTTAATTGTTTTGACTAATTTTCCAACCTTCACTGTCTTCTCTGAATAGATCTGCCCTGTATGTGAACATATTAAATGACACTTTAAACTCTCTGTGCTAGACAATTTTCTACATAAATAAAGTTTATTCAATTTATTTTCCTTTTCTAACCCACTCTTTTCTGTCCTTCAAGCCCACTTGGCTTATCATCTTGATTTTGCTTCCAATTCTTATTCACAAATACCCTTATTTGATAAACACATTTGGTGTTTTTCTTCCAGTTTGACCTAACACTGTGCCTCAGAAAGAATCTCCATAGACACAGCGGAGTAACAGGTAAAAGACCTCTTCTGGTTCTCCAGTTTGACCCACAGAACTGAACAAATATTTCTATAAAAAAAGGTTTTTGAGAAAAAAAAAAATTACCTAAATGTGTTACTGAAGTTAGCATGATTTTTAGAAACAATATTTTTTTAAAAATAATATTATTCTGACTAGATAGATCAGCAGAATAATATTATTGGCAACAATAGATGATTGAATCTATAGATATCTGTCATAGCAAAATCTAAAAAACAAGTTGAAAACAACAAATACCAACATAGCATTTGCTTCAACAATACAAAAGAGGCTCAAATATCACTTCTATTGCTTTAGGATATATAATTTATTATTTGTTTATTTTTTATTTAATTTATTGCAGTGACATTAGTTAATAAAATTATATGTTTCAAGTGCACAATTTTATAATCCATTATCTGTATATTGCATTTTGTCGGCCCCGTTGTTTTGGACGAGAGTCATGCTCAATCCCAGTGAGACAGAACTGCAGATAGGTTAACCACTACTCTATAGTCCTATGGTAACCCTAGACTATAGTCCATGTCCATGAGCCTCTGTTTGTTTGTCTTGCTCATTTGTTGCTTAGTGTTTTATATCCTGCATATGAGTGAAGTCATATGGTTCTCAACTTTTTCTGTCTGACTTATTTCACTTAGCACGATAATCTCAAGATCCATCCATGTTGCCACAAATGATAGTATTTCATCTTATGGCTGAGTAATAGTCCATTGTATATATGTACAACATCTTTATCAAATCATCTAGCAAAGGGAACTTTCATTGTTTTCGTATCTTGGCCCATGACATCTCCAACACTTGTTATTACTTATCCTGTTGATGATAGCCATTCTAACAGGTGTGAGGTGGTAGTTCATCGTGGTTTTGATTTGTGTTTTCCTAATAGCTTGTGAAGTTGGGCATCTTTTCATATGTCCATTCGCCATTTGTATATCTTCTTGGGACAAGTGTCTGTTCAGATACTCTTCCCAGTTTTTAACTGGATTATTATTATTTTTTTTATTGTTGAGTTGTATGAGTTCTTTGTGTATTTTGGATATTAGCCCCTTATTGGAGGCATTGTTTTCAAATATCTTCTCCTATTCAGTTGGTTGCCTCTTTGTCTTGTTGATGGTTTCTTTTGCTGTGCAGAAGTCCCATCCTATAGAATATGTAATTAAAACACACACACACACACACACACACAAACACACACACACATACACACATTTTTTAAAAATATCTTCAGCTCAGGAGAAAGTAAAAAACAAAACAAAACAATGAAATTCTCTTACAAATGTTATAGTAGAACAATATCTTAGAAGTATATTAAATATTTCCAAATAAATGCAATCTTGACTTTAAAAAAAATACTCTAAGTTACAGACTAAAGAAGTCTATCCTACTTTTTTGAAAAATCTTGTATTGTTTCATAAGATATGTGATAATTTACAAAAAATATTAAAATATCCTATAAAAATTTAGTCGGTTGGCATTAAAAATCCACCTAATTTAATAAACAGTATTCAGGAACAGCAGTGGACTGTGCTATGATGCAAACTATATTATAATCTAATAAGAGGACCTTATGTATAGCAGATACTATATAATATTATGTAGATTAAAATAAATGTCAGAGATAAAAAGTAATGTGATAGCGTAAAGGATGGAGAGATAAAGTCATAAATGGGGACCTTTTCTATGGAAATTTTTAAGACACTACATTTTATACAATCTGTATGTGCATTAGCAACTGCCCTCATAACAAATTATAATGAAATTGGGACAGAGATATGATTATATAACAGAGTAAAGACCAGAAGATTCAATTTGGATTGATTGATTTTTTTTCTTTCGTGGTATTAAGAAAAATTATCTCTAACTTGGAAATCAAAAGAGAGTACAATGTATTCTTTCGGTGATATTTTGAGGCAGTGTATAACAAGCATACTGAAGGACTATTTAATAACCAGAAGTAGGTAGGAGTATTCCGTGTTGCAGTTTATAATTTGATCAGAACACAGATTGTATGAAATTAAGTGTTAACTTGTAAACTTCAGTCCTATGGAGAAGACAGCCACTAAGGTTATGCTTTTATTGTCTCATAGGTCCCAAACCAGTTTTGTAGGTCACCTAGCATCATATTCTTTGATGCTTTTAGAAAAATGACTTTCTGAAGAACTATATCAGGGCTAGCAATTTTCCTGTATAGGTTCAGACAATAAATACATTTTTGTTTTGCCGGATATGTCTGTGCTTCAACTACTCTGTCATTGCAGCTTAAAGGCTGTCATAAACAACACATAATCAAAGAACATAGCTGTGTTCCAATAAAGCTTTATTAAAATAATTGGTAAGTGGCTTGATTTGGCCTATGGGGCATAATTTGCCAACCTTTGTATTATGTAACCTCTTTTCCAAAATGCTCTTATAAGTAGCTATACCATTTTATGGGCTTGTTCATTTTGATACATGTTCATTCTATATTTATATGTGAGTTATATTTTTAACTTCACAAAATAATATGTTGACAGTAGCATGTAGTAAAATAATGAGGGAGAGGTTAGCCAAAAGAAAGTTTATTTTCTTTCCTATATTAATTCAAGGCAAACTGACTATTGTATCACAATCCTGCACAAGGAATAAGTTTGCGATATTTCAAGAAGGATGATTCTTGCTCAATAACCAAGGAAGTTTCAATGTGACGATGTTAATTTAAATAAATTACTATGATATATCTTATTGATGTATTATTTTTACATTTGTGTAAAATTTTAAATAAGCTTAATGCTTGAAAATTTATTCAAAATATTTTAGTTTATTTTTAAAACCAAATAGATTTTGAATATTGTAAGATGTATCCATATCTCTTGTTTAAACAATGTAAGAAAAGCCATCATTCATCTCCCACAAAGGAAGTAATGAAATCACCTTGACAAATATCAACCTTCACATTCAGGTGCCAATAGCTTATTACAAATTCATCTGGCAGATATATTTAGGTAAATATGAATATTTAAAGTATTTTGATTAATATTATTAAGATTAAGAGAATATTTAATCTACTATAAAGTATGTTTTGATAGATGGTTACAGACCCAGAAACAGCTAACCAGTAAATTAGAGATAAAAAAGTACAATGTTATAAATAGAAAGCAAATATCTAGTGGGTGAGGAAAGGATACTACAAGGGAAATGGTGCAGGTGCAGGATTTAAGGACCAATAGCTCATAACAGCTATGCTTAGAAAATTTTAGAAAGTCACTAGTAATAAAGGCATAAGGTATAAATTTAGCATCACTAGAGTCCAGGGTTTCAACAGGTTTATTAAAACTCAGGAGCCCCCGTAATCATCTGTACAATGTTGCATTTAATACTTACCTCAGTAAAAGTAAATGAAATAATTTATATATAGAAAAACACTGCAGATCTCAAATACATTATTTTATATTTATGTAAAATATTATTTTAAATCATAGGCTTTATAGTAATTTTTGAATGGAGAATTTATTGCCCTAATGTTTTGAGATTGCAAAACTCCAGACTACTATTAAGGAAAATGAGAAGATATTGCATATCATTTACTTTAAAATTTAAGATAAAATCATGTTCTATATTTCTTCACTGTGAAGTTAAATTATGGTCTCTGTTAATGAAAAGGAAATAGATTAGTTTTAAGGGTTATCATTTAAAGACAGTTGAGTTTAAAATTAAATGTGTTCAAATTCCCATGGTAGAAGAATGTGTATATCCCCTTATAATGAAAAGCTATACTTGTCAAAAGACTGTGAAAAAAAAAAAAAAAACCCTCCTGATTATGAATGCAATAGTCTTGTTATGACTAACCCTCCAGACATTAAAAAAAAATAAAATGCTATAGATTTTCTTGAATTTAGAATAACAAATGAAAAGCTTTTTATTGACAAAATTTGTAAAAGTAGAAATAATTGAGATATATGAAAAGGTTAACTTTAAAGGAATACTAACTACATTTCTTTAACATACATTCACAAAGTTTGACATGAAAATATGTGCAATATTTTTTACCTCTCTCTCTCAAATCCTTCACTTCTCTGATTGCATGATCTCATTCAAGAATTGAGCACATTTTGTGTTATGTACTTAAAGAAAGAAATGGGAACAATATAAGACAATAAATGCTCCTCTAGCCTCCCCCCCAAAAGGCATATGAGAAACAGAACAAACAAAAAAAATCTATTGTTAATTTTATGTTTAAGATCATATTTTGTTAGGATTCAAACCGAAATATATGCAAATCATACATCCTCCTGACAGATAGGAAGTCTAATTTTTCTCTAGGGTTTTCTTATCATAAGTCATTCCTGTAAAATTGACCACTATGGTAGGCAAAATAATGGTGCCCAAAGATGTCCACGTCCTAATTCTTGGAACCTGGACTATATTAACTTGTATGGCAAAAGGACTCTGAAGATGTGACTAAGATTAAAGACGTTTAGATGAGAAAGTTATCCTGGGTAACCCAGATGGGCCAGTCTAATTACATGAGTCTTTCAAAGGGAAGAATTTTTCAGGCTGAAGTCAGAGGAAGTTGCAACATTTCTGGCTTTGAAGATAAAAGAAGGGGAGCATATTGCCAAGGAATGTGGGTGGCCTCTAGGATTTTCCCCCAGAGTCTTCAGAAGGAACACAATCTAACACTTGTAGTGATTTATTATGATGTTAATAGAAAACTAATACAAGCACCTACAGGGACTGCAAATTCATCTTCGTATTTGCTTATTGCCTCTCCTTTTCATATACTCTCCATGCTGCTAGCTGAACCCACCAAGTCACTTAGTGGAGCTTTTTAACCTTTAACTTCAGGCCATTAGCTCTCTTTGTATCTTTTTTGTTCACATATGAATCCAGTTGTTTCCTTTAACTTCCTATAATTCTTATTAGGTCATAATATGTGTTTAAAAAGCTATAAATATTGCTGAGAGAATAAAAGAGAATGAGTGTAGAGCATAAATGTCTTTCCAATTAGCCCACAGCACAACCTGGCTAGAGCTTTGTAGGAATGCAGAAGCACCATTGGTGATAAAGAATAAGGCATGTAGTATTAGTCCTTGCGCAAACAGATAGGTAAAGAAGTCTATGGAAGGTCATTGTTTTTGAAGTTGATGTAAGTCAGCAGGTCTGCAGTTGGGAAGAAAAGCTGGACATGAATTAAGAAAAGCAAGGACGCACTGGAAACTGCAAGGACAAAGTGAAACCTGCATTTGTTTCTCAATGACCCCAATGTTGATAGAACAGAAGACCTACAGAGGCTGCTGATCTTGCTCACAGAGCTGAACATACACAATATTTAGGACTCAGAGAAGATGAAGGATGTGAGCTTGTGCAACCTGATGTAACTACATATTATGCATCTTCCCCAAACAGGCCAACCAGACAAGCTAGTATATCAGAGATGATGTCTGCAGACTTCAGAGACATCCTGTGCCCATTGACCTTCAGAGCATAATGGCTGTCAAGTTCTGTATTCCAAACTACATACAATTTTTTCTTGTTGCCAACTTTAAACCAGAACTATTCAGCCAAGAAAATTGGGGGGAATCTTGTCACAATAAGTTGACAGTCTCCAGTCCACCAAAAGCCCTCAAATGTTAGGCTCATATATTTTAGAGGTTCCTATCCAATTCTCATATGTGAGGGCTAGCTCACTTCTCATCGTAAGAAATCTTCAAGGCCTTTTGCCATTATGTAGCATGCACCTTCCAGAAGTAAAAATACCCCCTTGTCCTCCAGTCGGAGATCTTGAAGAGTAACAGTAGAAAATGGCAGTGCTGATAGTCAGAAAACAAGAAGAAATATATTCCAAATACATGTATGAACATTCTTATAGCCAATCACAAGATGTGACCTGAACTCCATGCCCCAAATAAACTAACCATAAAATTTGAGAATAAATTGCTAGATGTTTGAATTTTTCAAAATTAAGGTAAATTTATGTTGGGGAAACCAGTAGTCTAATCCAAATAATCTTTGGAGAGAGACATGTCTCTAATATTTCAATATCAGAAATTACATGTATGTCCAATTTATTGTACTAAACAGCAATAATGAATAGTTTATTTTTCAGATCTCAAATTAAGAAGATATTGCATTTTTTTTGCAAGAAACAGATTGCTTTACTTTGGTGTTTCTGAAGAATAATTTTACCCAGTCAGTTCCAAAGCTAGTCAAATTCCTTTCTTCATAAAGAACTCATGACAAAAATAATCAACAAACTATTCCTTTTTGCTGGGCACTCTGCTAGAAAAAAGAAAAAAAAAATTCAGGGTTTTCTGTGAGCTCTTAAGATACACTAAAAGTAGGACTAAGAATTGAAATATAAAAGTAAATAATATATAGCAAAATTTATTCATTCTGCATTCAGTGATGAACAAAATTAAAAATTACTAGCATATTTATAGTTTTTCACACTAATGTTTTTCTAAGAGTGTTTTTGTTTTTTATTTACCCACTGGATATCTAAATTTCTGATGTGCAGTTCATGGTAATGGGTGAAGAATAAAATTATGAAGACAGAAAGTCTAGATTAGTTTGCATTTCAAAAAGCATAGGACATACCCAAAATGAGTAAAGAATAAAAAAGTCTGTTAGATTGAGAGAAAAATCCAGTAAGTATTAGAATTTAACCAAGAAATTAGTATTAACACTTATGCTATGTGAGAATTTAGGAAAAATAAAATATATTATATTTATGAAGTTCACTGTGTGCTATGCTATATTATCTCCTTCCTTCTTGTCTTCAAGAGACTTCATCAAAAATATACATTTCAGGATGTTTTTGCATTTCATTTTATATTTGGGTCAGGCTATAACATCATATTATAATTAAACATCAGGCAGTCCAATTTTAAGATAACTTACTATCTATTGTTTCATTTTATATACATTTATTGAGAAGTATTTTTGTTCTACAATTTTTTTGGTGTCTTTGGTGATGACAAAACAAAACAAAACAAGAAACAAAAACAACAGGAAAAAACAGGTAAACAGAATGATCATTACAACTCAAATTGGTTAAAGGCCTTAATAAAGAAAAAACAAAGTTGCTATGGGAGCAAATACAAACAGGAAAGTCAATGTTTACGAAG
This sequence comes from Pteropus alecto, assembly GCF_000325575.1. NCBI lineage: Eukaryota > Metazoa > Chordata > Mammalia > Chiroptera > Pteropodidae > Pteropus > Pteropus alecto. The sequence continues at coordinate 25,725,446 of NW_006494614.1, read as the reverse complement.
ATACTACATTAGTTAAGAAGTGACAATCTTCTGAAAACTATAACTGGAGTATTAAAACACTTATTAGCAGATATGTGGAAGCATAGGCATATGTGATTTGAAGTGAATAAAATAAATTAGGATCACACCAAGCTAAAAAGGCATGTGCCTAGCAGCTTCTGCCATACTCTCTCCTGATTTGCCCTTAATACCTGTAAAATATGCATAAAAGTATATGGAATATGTGTTATGTGCATGTATGTTGAGAGAAAAAGTTCTTTGACATGCAGATAAAATATTACAGACATAGATACATGTTGGCAGGTCCTGCATATCTTCTTTATGGAAAAGTCTATGGAATGTATTACACATATTTATTTATTTCCTCTTATTGGAAAAAAGAGAAGGCTTTAAAATTAAATAAGACAATTAACATGTTATTTCAGCCACTTAACTGGCAATGTGATCCCGAGCAAAACAGTAAACCTCTCTGAGTCTCAGTTGTTACCAGAAAATAATTCTCAGTAAAATACATAAATTTTATCTCTGATATTTGCAATATAATATTACAGAAAAAAAGCAAACCAAGAATCTAATATATCAATATTTCTGGAACCAAAAGACCTGAAGTCAAATGTTTTAATTTTGGCTTGTTTTGTATTCTTTGGTTACTCTGCACAATTATTTTCTGCTCAACTAACTTTAAGTAATATTCGATATTACTCCACTAATTTCAGGCTACTGTTTCTGATTTTCCTCCTCCTCCTTCTCCTCTTACTAATCTTTTTTACCCCCAATGTTTAATAAGATCTGAATCCTCCACTATTTTAGGGGAGAATGCAGACAGATGTTAAAGTACAAAATAGAATGTGGAGAGTCACGAGGTTCAATTTATTCTAAAAACAGTTTTATGTTTGAAATTTTCAATCTCTTAGCCTATATTTGCAATGACAAGCACATTGACCATAGAATGTGCATATGCATTTGTAGGAGTAGTCATAAATATCCTTTATGATGGCCTGACATGGTCAAGACCACAAATTATATTTTTAGCACTTATGAGCATCATTGGACATTATGAATATAATTTGGCAGAGTATGCTCAAATCAGACAGAAGAGCAAAACTTAGAACTTATGCTGTTTTTTTTCTTCCATTTTTTACACAGTCTATATTTTATTGGAGGAGTTTTTTCCCACTATAAATTTTAAATCAATTCAAACCAGAGTGGGGATTTTAGAAACATCTGTAGTAAGTATTTCTATAATTCAAAAGATGATATTTGGCAGCTCGGCTTTCTGAATTTTTCATAAACTGTGATTGAAATGACTATAGTTTGATATATTTGTATATTTTTCCTGCTTCTGACTTTTAGATAGTGATGTACACTTTTCTTTACTGAGATGCAGATGAAAACATTACAAAATATGATTAAAATCATTATAATACACCTAAGTTTCACAGATAACCTAAGTTTTGTTTTACTCAGTAATGTATCTTTCATGATTGTTGTTAACACAGATGCATGATAAATTACTAAAAATTTCTTCAGAGGGGAAAATAATCCATCAAGTACGACTGAACAATTCAAAAAAAGAAAGGTAAAATGAACAGTACAAGTAAATTTCTGGTAAATTCCGGTTTGTTACTTATTTTTCTAAGCATTCCAAGGGATTGAGAGAAATGGAGACCTGTTTCCATTGAACATGTGGAATATCCCTTTATTCCTCATCTGGACTTTAAAAATTGAACTCAATACGAAGTACATTAAGGTTTTTATAAATGTGTTCAAATAAAATTTCAGTGCAACATAGAATGTAGAAGTCGTTTACTAATACCCACTTGATCAAGTATTGTAAATGAAAACAACAGTAAATCATGAAAGAGGCTTCTATTACCATAAGTTATTGGGTCACTGATATTACCTGCCAAGAATAAGATGATTGCATTCAAGTTTCTTGATTTTAAATACTCTTGATAATAAATACTCTTTATTGTACTCAGTTAAGTATTTTATTTAAAAATCCATTCATGTGTTTTATTCTTTGCTCTTTGTATTTATTGATTTGATCTGATTTTAGTAATGCTCCTTAGCAAGGATAATCATAGTGTTTTAAATAATGCAAATTTGCAATCTCTCTTTTGCCAGCAAATTAAACCAAGTAAATAGACTCAAGTAAATAGTAAATAGACTCAAGAGAAAAAGCAGTCACATTTTGTCTACTTTCAGTTGTATTATTATGAGACATTATGTGTTTGTTGAAATGGACATTATTCTGTATTGTCAGGACCAAAAATGAGTCTAGCCACACAAGTTCTAATGTAGACATGTGTCCTGTCTTCGACAGCATGTATTCATTTAATTGAGTTTTCTCAACCAGAATTGTAAAGCTCAGATGAAATCAGAGACATTCTTTCTGAAGCAGAAATAATCTCTGAATATTATTTATTACAGCTAAAAACATAAAGGTATTAATATATGATAGAAATGTTGAGAAATACATTCGCAAGTTTTAATTTGGGTGGAGAGTTATTAAATCTAATCTCTGTACTCTTCTGATATGAAATCCATCTTTTGATCTTAGAATATCTGCACAAGAATGAACAAATTCATGAAATATCTCTGATACATTCACCTCTCTTCTCATGAATCTTATTCTTGCTTAAGGTCTCAGTGATAATGTCTGTTCTTTAGGACATCTGGTGTTATACCTTTATAGTTTTTTAAATTGTTTGTAATTACTAGTATATGTATATTTATTAACTCTCTCTAGCTCCCCTAAACTCTTACTTTTCTGAGGGTAATAAATGTATTTCTTTGATTTGCCTGGTATTATGTGGACCTGACAATCAGTTTACTGTTTGTTGAATGGATAAATAAAAATTGATCTGAAAACGTACCTACTCTAGTAAGTTGTAGCAATAAAAGATACAACTGTTACAAATGAAAATTTATATTAAAATAATTAGTACAGTGTTGCTGACTGAATTTATTGTCCTCTAAAACTCTTCAAAAATATAAAATATTTTCAAAGTTAGACACAAACACATACATTCATGCACACACACAATATTGACAGTGCTGTTATTCCTATTCTGCTAAGCAATAAATGCCGAAAAGTTGGCTAATTAAAGAAATAGCAAAAATCAAAAATGAACTACAAATTGATATGCTATAAATAATGTAAAATACATAGCCTGCCTCAAAACATATAGAAAATGCATATCTTTGAAATCAAAGGGCTCAAAAATAACATTTAAAAGAAAGGAAACAATTGAACACAGACACAAAATGTTAAGTTCTCAGACTTTCGAAGTTATAAATGTAGAAGTTGCTTTATTTTCAAAGTAAAAATGAAATCCCAAGGAAGCTTACTTGATATGAAATGAGCATGACACCCTATCTTATCTACTGTTTATAACAGTTTCCCTCTTTGCCAACACCAATTAAGGATGACAAGGAAGCTACGTCCATCAAGGAATTCTAGGTCTTCTTCAAGTGTTAGGAAATCCAGTCCAATCTAAATCAAATTTTTATCTCATGTCTCAGTTAAATCTTCATACTCATCTCTCTGCTCTGAACTAACCCAAACTCTTTAACTTGTCGTGATAATGAATATCACAAGACCTGTCCTTCTGTCTTGTTATTTCAATCCTGTTCCCCAGCTATTCAAGCCGCTCTTGGTTCCACCTAGGGACACAATGGAGAGAGAGAAAAGGAAAAGAAAAAGATCTCATTTGACGGATGATGCTGTAGTCTAGAGCAGTGCTGTCTGAGTAACACACATCCAGATGTTGCCTCTTTCTTTTATGTGGTGACTGTGGCTCCTCAGAGACTTGCCCTATGGGATAAAGGAATAATCGTGCCATTCCCTGAAGTGGGCAAACTACTTTACGGTGTGTTTTTTTAGTTCCTCTTCTGATGGCACAAATCACAAAAACGTTCTCTTCTGGGGTTGCCTCACTACATCAGGCAGCCCTTTGTGCTGAGTCCTTTCAAGATGGCTTATGTTGGCTTCCTTCTCTGGTGTCCACTAACACCATCGCAAAACTGATAAAATTCTGGGAGATAGACACTTCTTTTTCTGATTTCTCTTTTAACCTGGTATCCCCAGCAGTTCCAGGCAGCTTCTCATCTTTAGGCTTTTCTTGTTGAGAGTCATTTCTATAAGTAGCTTCCTCGTATAACTTCCCAACTCCAGGGCAGATAAATTACATTCTCAAATCTCTCTCAGCTACTTAGGTATGGTAGTAGCTAATGACAGTCTACATGGTTCTGCAGCTCAGCCAGCATCCGGGCAGGGGCCAGAAGTCAGTCCCTATGGACTGTAAAACCCAGTCTTTTTGAGTTATACTCTAAAATTCTTTCCTCATTTGTCTTAAGATGGAAGGGAAATGTCACTACTCTTTTACTACGGAGAAAGGAAAATTTATGCCAGCATTATGTATCAGGGAATTGTCATGCTGATGAATCTTTAAAACACTCCTCTCTTTGAACTTCTCATTCTATTTTTCTTATAGTCAGAAAGTGAGTGATGGGCTAAGAATCAGAGAACTTTTCTGTGGACACTGGATTACTAACAATCTTCATGAAGATGAATTGGCTCTTACCATTCACTATCTTCAGTTTGGGGTTATTGAAATTCATCTGTAATAACTAAAGTCCTATAAGTCAGTCTGTTTCAAGTAAATGATACAAAAACATTCATTAAAAATAGGTAGAGTCTTCAGACCCACCATTCTTCCCTTCAGTTTTACTTGCTATAGAAATTAGATGTTTTCATTTTTAATTCTTTTGATTTGCCCTGTATCTTAAATAATATTTTTTGTTTTTCTTAATCAAGTTAAAAAAATAGTTATTGTTTCTCACTATAAAAAATATACCCCATGTCATCTTTATTCCTACTTCATTCTTCAAATTTTTCATACTTTCTATGTTAGTTTTTAGTTCTTTCTTGGAAGCTGATTTATAACTTTTTTTCTTGTTCCATTAAATGCAAGCAGTATTTTGATTTCCTAATACATAAGATGTAGATATTAATGACTTTATTTCTATTTACATTACCTGTCCTCTGCTATCTTCCATCTTGACAACTATGATTTTATCTTTATATCATAGAGGTATTTTTATATCACATTTTGCTTTAAAATTATAAATAAGCTATTTTTCCTATTAGCTACAGTATAAACAATAAAGAATGACTGTCATATTATTATGACAATAATGGCAGATCCAATAAATCTGCTGAGATTAATTTTCTTCCCTGCAAGTCCAAAGCCAGATTCTCTGTAGTACTTGGACAAAAAAAATGTCTGGCGTCAAGGTCAAATTGATTTTCATTTTCTACACTCTGTGGTAGAAGAATTTACTCTTCATTGAATGTGTATGTGTTCCTTTCAATTCCCAGATCTTTTATAGTCAGAACTATGAAACCAGACCCTGCCAGTGAATGGAAGTGTTGTCTTTTCTGGGTCAACACTATTGCATCACACTCCATCACATTCTTCTCCTGTTGTATTAATCTTCATTCCATGTGTTCCAAATGACATGATGATGACATATAACCAACCCGAATCCCTGAGTCACCATTTGCAAGGCAGCCACACTCTAGAACCACTGAGCCCAAGATAGACCTTGACTGATGACATATAAAGCTCTATTTGTTAAGCCACTGAGATATCAGGTGTGTGTCAACTGCAGCATAGTTTAGTCTAACCTGAATAATTAAGCACTATAACATTTGTTCAACATCACACAACATTTTAATTTGCTATCTACTTGGATTTGGTATTCTTTGACAACTCCAGTTTCTTCTGAGATCTTCATTTGACTTTCTTCTTTCTTAAACAAACTATAATATAAACTTTCAACACACCCTTAAAATTAATCAGTGTTTCTAATCATTTTTCTTAGTATTTATAATTGTTTTCCTTCTGGTGATACTATCTCAAGAGATTTCCAATCTTCTGCTACAATCTGTACAAATTTTTCTCTTGGCCTATTATAGATTTGTCATGCTAAGATCTCCCTGCACTATTCTCATCATTTAGAACAAGAGTATCCTAGCAGCTGTCCCTTCTTCTCTCTTATTCTCTTCCTTTCACTGAAAATTATCTCAATGAACACTTTAGTAAAGGTACAAAAGAGGTAACATTTCTGATTGTCTATATATCTAAAAAATATCTTTATTTTTATTATTAATGAACAGGAAATGTCTATTTGTATTGCTAATTCACAAAGTAAAGAATTTTGCAATCAAAATAATTTTTCCCATTCTTTGTTCATTTTCTATTTTCCTCTAACATACATTTATTTTGATAAGATAAATAAATGCTAATGTAATTTCTTTCTAACTGCCTGCTTTTTTTCATTTTCTTCTTGAAAGATAAAGTATCTTTTTGATGTCCTTGAAGTCTCATTGAAGTATCTGAATGAAGTTCATAGATATGATTCATTTGATTTGTTTCATTTTGTTTTTCATACTATATAGGACTTCATGAATACTTTTATGGTGAAGATTCTCTTCATTAGATTTCCATTTTTTTTTTTTTTTTGCAAAGTGATTGTAATTTCAAACCCATTTATTTATTTTTGCATTAACGTGTAATTTTCAAGAAATATTTTCCCTCCCTCTGATTAAATTATTTCTTTCTTGTTAATATTTTACTGATTTTTTTGGGAGGTGATATCTTTTTAAAATTTAATTAGGTTTTTAAACTTTGTTTTACTATTAAATACTAATTTCGAAATATTAAATGAGAGACTATGCTGATTAGTGTAGCTAATTTTATAGGTTCCCTTTGTTATTATGCATTTATGTCTTTTCTCACAATGGATCTCTGACTGAAGAGAAAGCTGACTAAATCTGTAATGCGTATGGATGAGATCACTGAATCTTTGGCTCTTCTTTTGAGTGTGTTGATTGAGAGACGACCTTTGGGACCCTTAGGATGTTTTTTTCTGGAGTGATTATTTTTGCCAGAAAATTCAGTTTTCTCTTCACAGTTCTTTTAAATTATCCTCGGGGTTTTTATAGGATTAAATCCCAATGCCTGGCTGCTGTATTCAAGTGTTGAGGAGAGGAGTGGGCAGAGAAAAGAACAGACTGGAGTAACTATTCTCAAAACACAGTTTTTGGTTCTAACATATGGCTATTTCATAGCTGACCCATATGTCCATTTTTCAATTCCTATTTATAGTCGCTTTTTATCTTTCCATTTTATATATCTATAGACTCAGAAAGCAGAGTCCATTTGGGTTCTCAGAAACATTAGCCCACCTCCACTGCAGCACCTTCTCTGGCATAAGATCATCTCTCATTCTTTCTTCTGCAGTCAGCAAGGTCTCTTATGTCTCTATTTCATGAATTTATAGAAATCATTCATCTGGTGTAATGCCACTTTATTCCTTACTCTGCTAGAATAAATGTATTCTCTTTCTTAATTCTGTGCTGTCAAATCAGTGGATTCTTGGGATGGAGGATAATAAAGTACATATACCCAGGTTGCATTCATGGTGTTTATTCTTCCATGTCCCACATATCCTAGAGGTGAGAGAAAGGATCCACTTCCTCTTTGTTCAAAACCACTTTCAGATCCATAAACTTACACCCCTGAGTAACATTCCAGAAGTGTTCTTTATCTAAAATCATCCAAATGTATTTTCTAATCACAACTTTTCATCCTTTCATTTCTCTATTATAGCAAATACATTATTTATCTTTTACAAAATTGTCTATTCTTATTCATTCTTATTTATAAATTTCTGCATATCTTCCCCTCCGTCCTAATCTAATTTAATTTTAGGGTTACTAAACTTGAACTGTTGGCTTGACAGTTTGAAATTTCTCCTACTCTCCTGTCCCTGACCTCATGTTGTTTCCTCACATTGACCTGGGAAAACACAAATATTATATCAAGTCAATGTTTGTCTTTTCTGTGTTCACACAAGGACTACTGAGTCGTAACACACACACACACACACACACACACACACACACACACACACACACACAGCGGGTACTGCAATAGATTTCTACAATAGAAATCTACAATAGATTTCTTATTGTAGGCATAGATTTTACTATATATTTTCTATGGCATAACAATGCACTTTTAGAATTTCATCATGGTAGATCATGGCATATACATTAATCATTAATGTTTCATTATGAATGAACCTTACTTCCAAGTAGCACATCATCTGAGTTATTTTAATACATGCTGCAGTAACAAATAAATTCCAAAATTGCAGTTTCTCAGTAATATAAAAGTATACTGCTGACTCATCTAATAGTTCAATATGGATGTTCCTGTTTGGTAGCAGAAAGATTCTTCTCACAGTTTGGACTCTGGAGGTATTGCAATCTTCAAAGTGTATTTACCTTCATTGCCCTAGCATCCTTTTTCTCAGACTTCTATGAGGAATTGTGTGGGGAAGTTTTTAATGTGTCAGTTTTAGACATTGCCCATTGATAGATTAGACTATCATTCTATTGGGTTATGAATCAGTCATATATGGCCACATGTAACTTGAAGGAGAATCAGGAAATATTGCCTTTGACTAGGCTTCTGCTTCCCGGGAATCTTTTTTCCACCTTGAGCACACATTTTGCAGGACATCTAACTTTTTTGATGAAACATAATAGTAATGCTTTGGTATGTAATATGCCTTGGTAATGTTAATATTCAGTATTAAATATATTTGGTAAATAATTAAATATATTCATGGAGGGCCCCAAATTAACAAACACTTCAAGTTTTAGCACTTTGTGACTGCAATTAAAGCAACCCCTTGTCAAGCCTGCCAGAGCAGCTGATAAACCCACAGAACGGATTGGTGTTGTGTCCAAACCCAATGCTGGAGCCTGGTACCTGGATTGTGTGGGAGTCCTGTGCTCACTTGCAGGAATCTAGGAGGTAGAACAGGACTGTCATGAGTCCAGCTTCCCTTAACTGTAGCCTGTCAGTCTGACCCAAAGTCACCCTCACCCAAGGGCTCTGGTTCTTCATCGTTCACTTTTATATCTCCCCACCCTAACTTGGAGAATAAAATGGATATCAGTGCTAATTATTTCCAAGGTAAACACAAAAACAAAAGTTTGTTACTCTCACTGTAAGCGACTATGTAGGAAAATGACAAGTAAAAATAATAAATGCATTTTGAAAAGATTTTTTTTTTCAATTCTTTCTTTGTTCAATTAGGCTGCATTTAAAAAATAAGGTTATCTATAGAGCTCTTAACAAAAGGTAACTAATATTAATATTTTGGTCTAATTTGTTGGTAATATTTTATATATAACTTTTTTTTCCTATGTGGTTAGGATCACATCATTTATGGTAACACCATATATTTAATAATTGTTGCTTTTGTAAATTGTCATCATAATACTAACTAAGTATACCTAAACAAGATAATTTGGGGTAAAAAATGATTCGAATTAAATCATCAATAATTTTGAGAATAAATAATGGCATTTGGAGGTAGTGATTTCACTTTTTACAGTAAAAGTAAAGAGCATCAGGTGGATTTGGCTGAACTTTGACAGTTTTCTAGGGCTCAACTTCTTCTACTACTGGGGGCAGTGAACTACTGCTATAGATCAGATCCAGCCCAGAACCCACTTTTACAGCATAAGCTTTATTTAAATACAGCCACACCCACTCAATTCTGTATTGTCTATAACTGTTTTCACACAGAATTGAATAGTTGTGACATGGATAATATCTCCCATAAAGCTGAAAATATTTACTATGTGGTCCTTTACAGAGAAAGTTTGTGTAACCTGCTCCAGGAAGTTAGAGGATAAAAATTCAGTAATTAAGTAAGAAATCTAAATAATACTTGTTGAATACTTAGTCTTGAGTATTAGATGAGGAAAGTGAGTTTTGAAGGACTAAGGAGAGTTGGGATGCAACCCTGGCAAATGACATTAGATCCTGTGCGATTAACTACATTCTAACTTGTAGTCAATGATTGATTCCAAAATAATTTCACTTTATTATCTTTACATAGTTGTCTATTAGAAGTAATCAAAAGCTTTTGCTCCCTTTTACATTAGCTTCATTTTAATTCCTAAAGTACTTTAAAATTGTGGATGTAGCTGCTTTATTATTATTATTATTATTATTATTATTATTATTATTAAAAATATCATGTTTTAAGTGTTCACCTTAACAGTCAATGACTTTTTCTAAGTTCACAAAGAAAATGCTCTGCTACTATCCTGATAATAGTATATCTAAAGTTAATGAGCCTCCACAGTAGCTGTTTTTTTTTTCTAGTATATAAATTTTGATTGGTCTGAGTTTATTGTCTATGAAATATTTATTTTCATGCATTGATGGAGAACCTGCACTATCTAGTAACTTTACTTATGATATAATTTCATAGTAATTCGTGTATAGTGGCATGGTTATTTAAGTCATAGGAATATGCTACATAGAAGTTTTGTTATTGTTTTTAAATGATAAAACTGCTAATGAAATTAAGCTCTGTGAACCCTCATTTTCAGTTTATATAATTTAACTCCTAAGTTATTTGGTGCAACTTAAAATGGAGAGATTTTGCAAATGTTTCAGATTTCATATGAAAGCTCGATTAATCCAAAATGCTGTTTACTGTCAGCTGACAAGCATTTTGTACAGCAAGATTGTCAGAATGCAAGTTCAAGAAGAAAACAAAGGGAACAGAAGAAAACTTTTCTTTGTTTTGCAGAATTCAGCCCTGCTTTTTGATCTATTTCTATCTCATATGTTTGTGGTAAAGACTGACAGCTTTGTGGGTTGTTTATATTCATCCCGGAACTCCAGAATTCATATATAGTAGATTGGATTATTGTATCTAACTCTTCATTCATGGTTATAATATAATTATATACATGCCCTTTGCTTTGTGTGTTTGCAGTGCTTCTTACTAGAATACCCAGAGTAAATATCTTTTCCCATTAAATGTTGAGCTTCTGATTTGCTTTTGCCAATAGAATGTAAGTAGAAATAATGCACACAGAGGCTTTCAACGTAAATGAATGATTTGGCTTGGCTTTTCAGAGCTTCTGGGTCTGCCTTGAAGAAAAGTATGCCAGAGGGAGCCATTCGCTCTAGATCATAGAAGGAAAACATGTGGAAAAAATCTAAACTTGTGTTTCTCCACTTTTATTATATTATTGACATTCTCTAAGGGAAGTTTTTAGACTTTTAATATGGAATTTATATACCTATCATAATATATCAATGTATGAACCTCAGTTCCATGAATTTCCTGAATTTTTATATAAAAAAAAGTATTGCTTATAAATATATTTCTTATTTATTGAGAAGAAGGTCCAGGCCTTTAAAATATCTTCTGAAAGAATTCTATGACCCAGCTAAAATTATGATACACTTAATCTAGTGTTTTGTGTAGAGGGAGTATCATATTCAATTTTGTGTTTTAGAAAGGTTACTCTGGCTATATTGTGTAAAGTAAATGTAAATAATTAAAATTTAAGACAGAGAAATTAGTCAGCAGGGAGTGAATATCAAGGAAAAGGTGACAATAGCAGAAACTATGAAAGTGCCAGTAGTGGACCATTTAGAGAAATATTTAGGAAAAAGGATTGATAGGACTTAATAACTTTATGTCTGGGTATGTTGGGGTAAATTGAAGAGGGTTAATAAATAATTCCATACTTCAGATTTAGGACACTAGAGTATTGATAGTAGCATTGCTGTGTAGAATTTGAGGCTAGGATGTTAGTGACACAGCTGAAGTGAAAGGTCAAATTTAAGTAGACTCAGGAGGATTCCTACCTAGCCCCATGCCTATCCATATAGGCAACACAAGCTCATCAATCCCAGAAAAGTCATGCTGATGGAAAAAGAAGACACTGGAAGAATTACATATACTTTACCACCAAGTGAAGCATTTCCCTGGACTAGATAAATTGTAACCCATCTTAAGTGATCACTTGTATCCCTGTGCATCTCACTTCCACTTACCTACGAGTTCTCATACCTTCCTCTCCCATCTTGTCTCTCAAAGCCACAAGATTTAATTCCCCTCCATTAATATCTTAGACTTTACATTGCTTCCTATATACCATGCTATTTTGGAACTGTGTGTTTACTTTTCAGTTCCCTCCACCTGGTATGTGACTAAGTTCAACTTTTATACTAACCCTTGGAAAATCTAATTTGGCAATGTCAGACTTGGCTATGAGCTTTACCCTTATCCATTAATCATAAATGGTTTATACTTTTATGGTTGAATTGAAACTATTATATTGCTAATTTTCAATGTGTCTGCTGTTCTTTCAAAATTATGATCATCTTAAGCGCAGATACCTTGTGTAATTTACTTGTTTTTTCATCTCTAGTGCACACTAAATTGCCTGGGAAATAGATATTTCCTATTTGTCTTGTTATGTATATGATTATATGAGTTGCTATTAACAAAATTGCCTAATATATCTTTCCCATCACATTCACCTTCTGAAATTCTATCCAAACTCCACCTTCTTGAAGTGGCTTTCTAGTTCTTTATCTCAGTTCATCCGGGATGCTATAACAAAATCCTACAGACTGGAAAGCTGATAAATAGCTGAAATTCATTCTTCATAGTTCTGAAGGCTTAATATCTAAGACCAGGGAGCCAGCATTGTCAGTTGAGGGCCCTCTTCTAGTCAAAAACTTCTCACTGTGTCCTAACATGATGGAAGGAGATAGCAAGCTCCCTAAAGCCTCTTTTGTAAGGACACTAATCCCACACAAGAGGACTCAACCCTTATGGCCTAATTATCTCCCAACAGCCCCACTTATGTCATTTGGGTTAGGATTTCAACGTAAGAATTTTGGAGGGATACAAACATTCAGACTATAGCTGTTCTTGTTAAAAATCAACCTCTCCTTAATTATTAGCAAATTTGGACTCTCTACTAGGAATTTTTATAATCTGGCTCTATACTAAGTTTTATAACAGTCTGACTTGTTAAAAATA
>NW_006494614.1:25570318-25712458 GCF_000325575.1 Pteropus alecto | reverse complement strand
TTTATTCTTTTAAAATATATATATATTTATTTTTTTACTCATCCAGAATGCAAATTAAAATCATTTTTGTTTACCTGTCCACAATGCTTAACATAGAGCTTTCTGGATTGTACTTACTCCATAATCAAAGCTTAATAACATAAATGAATTATTTTCATGTGAGAATCGATAATACATTGTATTTATATTTTGAATTATTCATTAAATTATTTTGGCTTTATTAGATTTGAGAAGCCTCTATCATGACTTTGAAGAAATTCTAATTTATTTACTATTAATATGATTCTTGTCATGCCATTGATAATGTCTCCATTTTTATATTAAATTAAAGTTTTGATGCAGTATACTTTTATAATAAAAACTGGGAACCAAGCTGATGCTTTTGTTATTTCAAATGTGCTGGTTATTACAATTGCTCCCAATATTTTTATCTGCAATAATTTTTTCAGATAGAATATTTATTCTAGACACCTATAAGAAAATTTTAATAGAAGGCAAGGAACACATGAAACTTTCTGTTAACGATAAACTCTAACTATCCTAAACTTTGCTGAGATAGTTTAACTAATTGGTGCATTACTTTAAAGACTATCTTTTTCATTTCTTTGTGTAGAATTGTTCCTCTCTCTTTGGTGAATAAGTCTACATTCTCATGCATTAGTTAAATTTGGTACTTTGAAAACCATTGAATTTCTCACAGTAGGAAACCCAGTTTTCCTGGAGTAAAGGATCTATTCTATAACATAAGCTTTGTGAAAACACATAACATCTTCTACAAACTCAAACTATTTAATGAATAAAACATGAAGCTCATAAAGAACAGTGCATTGTCCTTTAGCTACGGACTTCAAAACTTTTGTTTAAGGCACTGCCATTTTTTTTTCTAACCTTTTTGAAAGACTTAGTTCTGCAGATCTATCTCCTTTCTATCCCCTTTCATGTCATTTCAACTACTGATTAATTGCATTTCATAGTCTCAATAGATCACAAATATAGTTATTACTGTATTTTCAAACTATAAAGGAAAGAAGTATCTTATTTATATCTATTTAAACTCCTAGTAGCTATAGAAAAGTATGCTTTCTTAAGGATTGCTTGGGCATGGTTTTGTGACCTATACAATATATTCAGTGACAAATCTCTCTGAATTCTTGTTAGTTACTATTCACAGTTAAATTTTTTAAAAGATTAAAAACAAAAACGATATTTTGGGCATATCATTACAACAAGAGCCTATCATTCTAGATACTGATTAAACTCTAAGAGAAGATAAAAGACCCTGACTTTAATGTGTATTCCTACACAAAATCTCCCTGGGCTCATCAACTCTGACAGTTTTACTAGGCTCCATTAACCATTAGTTAAATTAGCCATAACTTTTTAACATTATTGACTAATTGCTTTGTGATTCCAAAGTAACTCCAGAGTATACTAAAACTTCCTAGCGATATAATACTCTTTTACTTCACAGTGTGATATCATGCTGTTTAAATCCTGATCAGCAACTGGTCTTTAGGATGCCAACAGAACTTTCCTGCAGAATTAGAGCCAAGAACAAGAGAATTTAGTAAAAACAATTCATTATTTGGTTCATTTATACATGCAAATATTATTCTTAAAGTTTATTGATATCCTGAAAAGCATTCTTTTAAAAGCATCCTATGATTACCTGAAGTAAAACAGCTATTAATGAAGAATAATTTCTCTTTGTATTGCTATTGAATTTAATTACCTCCTTTTGAAATTTGCCTGTCATTTGGAACTCTATGTGTAATGAATAATTGAACCAGAAATTAAACTCTTGTAAGTACAAGAAGAGAAATTGTACCCGTTTTTTTTTTTTTTCATGTATTTATTTACTCATGTGTTCTACAAATAATTATTGAAGGCATACAATAATATAAATACCAGTTTGGACCCTTCAGTTATATTTATCTTAAAGAGCATGGTACTATAAATGTAACTGTATATTTTAACTATTTAAGAAAATATGTACTTTCTAATGTGTATCTACTAGAATGCTAAATTAGAATGCCCAATATACAAAGGAAAAATAAATAAATATAAATATAATTTTTAAGTTTTAAACCCATTCCATTTCTTAATTTTCCAGCCAAAATCAATTCATTATTTCACTTATGCATTTATTTATTTTTCCAACTTAATTGAGATATAATTGACATGTAATATTGTTTAAGTTTAAGATATACAACATGATGATTTGATGCATGCATTTATTGTGATATTATTACCACAACAATAAAGTTAGTTAACACATCCATCACCTCACAGTTATCTTTTTTGTGTATGGTAAGAAATTTTAAGATCTATTCTCTTAGCAACCTTTAAATATATAACATGGTATTGTTAACTATACTTTACATCCCCAGAACTTATTCATCTTGCAACTGGAAGTGTGTACCCTTTGACCAACAAATACCCCAATTCTCACCCCTCAGCCTCTGGCAAACACCAAGCTACTGTCTGTTTCTACGAGTCTGACTTTTTTAGATTGCACATGTAAGTGAGATCATACAGTAACAACAAATATTTATTAATGATCTGTTCCATGACAGAAAATTCTAAGAACTAGAATATATAGCAGTGAATAAAACAAATTTTGGTCTCACAGAAAAGTGAGAGAAAAAATGAATATACACATAAATAAACTTCTGCTTATATACTGACTGGTGCTATGAAAAAAAAAAAAAGGAGGCAAGTAAAATAGTGACTGATAAGTAGAGGTTTTGAGGGAGAGGTATATTTTGAAGAATTATCAAGAAAGACCTTACTTGTAAGGTTACATTTGAACAGAGATCTGCCTGAGAGATATCAAGAAGACAGCCTTGTGGATAATTAAGGGAAGAAATTCCCAAGCTGCAAGTGACTTGAGGCCTGAGTTTTTTTGTAGTTTAAAAAAGAAAAATTAAGGGTATTGGCTGAGCATAGCGATGAAATGAGTGAGAAGAAATGAGGTAAAAGGGGCTGAGGGAAAAGCAAATAGAAAGAAGCAGAATGTATAAGTATACAAAAATAATTATTTTTAAGTGAGATGTGAAGTTCCCAAAGGAATTATTTTTTATTTTAATTTTAAAATTGGATTTACAGAAGAGTTGTAAAGATAGAATGAGTGTCTCTGTATATCTGTTTCCAGTTTCCTCTAATGTTAACAACTTAAATAACTGTGGTACTTTTATCAAAGTTAAAAAAAAAATGATCATTGGTACAATCCTATCAACTAAAGTAAACTACAGACTTCATTCAGATGTTCTCATTTTTCCTACTAATATACTTTCTCTGTTTCCAGATGCAATCCAGTATACCATGTTGTATTTATTTGTTATGTCTCCTCCAATCTATGATAATTTGTCCATCCTTCATTTTTTTCCATGACCTTGACAAGTTTGAGAAATACTGATCAGGTAATTTGTTGAATGTCACTTAATTTAGGTTTATCTGATGTCATCTCATGATTAGACTGAGACTGTGAGTTTTGGGAAAAAAATACTGTAGAGGTAATGCCCCATTCTTCTAGCATTATATTCAAGGAAACATATCAACATGAGTTATTACTGGTATGATGTTAATCTTGATTTTTAGTGGTGGAGTGATATGACCTGAGCTATGTTTAAAATTATCTTCTGGCTGCTATTTGAGAATTGATTGTAGAAGAACCATGTATAGCAGGGAAACAAGTTAGGAGGCTTTTTTGATAATCCAAATAAGAGATGATCATGGTTTGTGCAGAGATGATAGAGGAGATGGCAAAAAGTGGTAACAGATTCCAGAATGAATTCTTCACGGATACTAGAAGGAACACCAGCAGGATATGCTTAAGGTTTATATGTAAGGAGAAAAGATTAACACTAAGGATTTTATCCTGAGCAACAAGAAGAATCAGGTTGTCATTTAGTGATATGGAGAAGCTTGTAGGAGAAATAGGTGGGGGTATAATATGAGTTTGCTTTTAGGCATGTTAACGTTTAGGATCCTACTCCGTGTCCAGGTGGAGCTGTTTTAAAGAATGTTTTGTATGACTTTGGAGTTTGTATTTGGGCTGAAAATATGCATTTAGGAGTCATTTATGAATGCATCATATTTAAAGCCATGAAAACATACAAGGCCACCTAGACAGTGAATAAAAGGAAGATGTCTAAGGACCAATACTCAAAACAATCCACATGCTTATTCCTGCTTATCATCTTCTTACTAGCAAATAAAATGTTATGATATCATGATACTAATAGAAATCAGTTTATTTAACACCTATATGTTGACAGTCTACTGTGTTCTCAATATATGACGGTGAACAAATCAGAAAAGTCTCTGTTCTCACAGCACTTGCGTTCTAGTGGTAGAGAACACAGAAGATGGTCGACCAACAATGACTAATGTATTAAGAGACTATGTCCCACAGTGGTAAGTACAAGGATGAAGATAAAACAAAGAGGAAAGAATTACTATGTTGTCCATGAAGTCCTGAGAGGATGACATTAAGCTGAGACCTCCATGTCAAGAAACCAACTGTGAAAAGATTTAAGTGAGGTAGACTAGTGTAAAGGCTTTTACAAGACACATAATTTTTGGTCCCAGTTAATCAACTTATAGAGATTTATTCTATGGATATGATCATGTACAAGGATCTTTAATGAATAATTTATATCATTGAGGGGAGAAGCAACCCAGGGCATCAGTATACATATAGACAACAGAAGCAAGAAGAGTAGAGTAATTCGAAAAGAGAAATGTAAGGGTTTAAATTGACCATAAGTGTGAAGAAAAGCTTTAGAATGAATGAAGACATGGGGTATTCTTACTGGTTATTGCTAGAAGACTGAAGTCAAAGGTTCGAAGTTGGAAAATTATCAAGGAATATTGCAACTCAAGAGATCCAAATGTATGCCTTTCAATGTGGAATAAGGATAATTTTCTCTGTAAATCCCATAAAGTAACTCACAATGTATGTCTCTATGTTACAGGTAATTCCTATCTTTCGGAGAAACTAAGAGTATTTATTCTGTGATTGGAAACTTCCTAGTAGGGGCAGTGGGTCCTGATCAAGCCACAATGCTGGTAATAAGTTACTCAAGTAAGTTCTGCCAACTGTAGGCAGCTAACTGAGTTCTGTAGTTTCCCTAAGGTGCTCTGCTGATTTATGCATATTGCAATCCCTCAAACCAAGTGTCTGGGCCAGGGTTAGGAGTACATCTAAGGAGGTAGCTTAGGTTCATTGTGTTACTTCTAGTGCAGTGGATCTGGGTCTTCAGAGATCTATGCTTTTTTATTTTTTTCCTAACTTCATTTTTTTTAATGCTAAAGAATATGTGAGGACTAGCATGTACATAATAGAAATTGTAAATAGTTGATTTTTATGGAATAGTTAAGTTTCTGACCTTATTTGTATTTTTCTAATATTTTTTATATCCCATGGTACTTTGCTCAAATTGTATTTCTTTCTGCTATGAAAAATACTGAATGACTGTCAATACCTACTAAGAATAAATGACTATTTGATAATATTCAAATTCAGAGAGATCTTTTAAAGTTGCCATTTTCAACTGAGAATTACTGCTAAAAATGCAACTATATATCAGTTCTAGTATATCCTGCAATGCATACATATTAGAATCATTAATAGATTGTTAATGTTTAATAAGCATTAATAAAAATTCTTGAAGCATTAAACAAATGTCTATATGCAATAGCTCTGGAAAAGAAAACAAACTAAGGTTTGCCAGCAGACTAAGAGTACACCACACAGTCAGAACTATCGTGAAATATTTGACTGTTACAAAGAGTCAGATAAATAAAAGAATAAGACAATTAAAACATATTCCTAAATAAAAGTACAGAATCCCAATACTTAAACCTAATCTCCATAAAAAACCTGTATTCATGGAAGGCACTATATAAGATTTAGCTCCAAATACATATGAACAATTTAGCTCTGAATACGTATGAACAATTACACAGTTAGTTTTCATTTGAAAGAAACCAGAATTTTTTTTTGTAAGGAACTCTGG
Organism: Pteropus alecto; assembly: GCF_000325575.1. Taxonomy (NCBI): domain Eukaryota; kingdom Metazoa; phylum Chordata; class Mammalia; order Chiroptera; family Pteropodidae; genus Pteropus; species Pteropus alecto. Next base: position 25,706,435 of record NW_006494614.1, on the reverse strand, counting down.
GTCTTATCTTTAAAACCTAGGATTTATAAAAGTAGAAAAATATTTTTAGGCATTTTGATTATGTACATATTTCTCTAATACGTAAAGAACAGTTTACTGTTAATTTATTTTTGACCTAAAACAAAACCTTACTCAATATTTCATATGAAAATAAAATGCCACATTAATCCACTAATCCTCCTAATTTAAGTATTTATAGAAAATATATTACCTACAGAGCAACCAGAAATTTGTATTCTATCGAGATGCTAGAATGTCACTAAGGAATTAAAAATTAAATGGTTTAGCTTTTCATTTTCTTATGGTGTATTCTCTGATGGGTTTTATATTTTGCTGTATCTGTTCCATTTAACCAATTATAACCTATGTCAGTAGTTTTGTTTTGTTTTGTTTTTCAGTAGGGCATATGATTTATTTTAATAGCATTTAGTTACTGTATTTTTAATATTAAATAATTATAATCATTGGGACCAAATAAGAGGGTTTTCTTTTTCTCATGTGGTACATTCTAAGACTCCATAATTACTAAAACCAAAATTCTTCTTTACACAAACACATACACATTCATAGCTTAAAAATACTCGTTAATAACATTTTGAGAATTCATAACAAAAGAATGGTGATTCTTCAAATCAGCAGTATCAGCAGTATCTGAGAACTTGTTATAAATACAAATTCTAACTTCCCTGCCCCAAACCTATGGAATCAGAATCTCTGAAGGTGGGCACAGCAATCCGATGCATTCTAAAGTATTACTACTGTTAAATACCTACGATAATTCAGATGACAAAACCAACTAGGACTTACATGAATTGCTATCACTAGGAATTTCTTCTGAAATAACCCAGGTTGTGTAGGCCTGCTGATATCTAAGTAAATAGTTCAAAGATTTGACTCTGCAGCAATCAAGTCAGTGCCAGTGATCCACCTGTGTCTCCTTAGACCCCGTTATCATTTCTAGCTTTCAGGATACTTGCACTCCCATTAGCCAACACCTGTGCTTTGTCAGAAGGCAGCCTTTAGGCTGCCAGAATGGAATGTATCTGCCTCAACCCAGTTGGGTATTTATAGGAATTTAGAGCACCTGTTCTCACCTTGAGCCAGCTTAACCAATAACTGAGGTGTGTAAATATTCCATCTATCTTGCTTTTCCTAAAGATATTCTGAAAAATGACTCACACTGTCTCCGGATCTCCCTTGTGAGATCCAGCCATTTACCTTTCATGAGACTTTGCTTGGGACCCCACCATTGCTCTTTCTTGCTTTTGCAGTCCCACTACTCTATTCCCTACAAATTCTTCTAAGAATAATTCCTACTATCTCTTTATCACATAAACCCTTATTTCAGGATACATTTCTGGGGAATCCGACTTAGACTACATCCTTATCTCCTTGAGTAAAAACATAAGGTTTGTGTTGAAGTGGTTGGAGACATTCTCCGCACCATTCGATCTTTTGCCATGACATTGTATTTCGAACACTATTTTGCATTTTTATATGCTACTTCTTTTAAATAGACCCTTTTAGATAATTTTAGATATACAGAAAAATTGATAAGATAATACAGAAAGTTCTCATATGTCCCACACACAGTTCCCCCCAATCATTAACATTTTAAGCTAATATAATGCATTTGTAACATTTCATGAACAATATTGATACATTATTATTATTATTATTATTATTATTTATTATTATTAAAGAAGACTGTGTTTTGGGTTAAATTCTACTCATCTTTTAAGACTTAGCTCATGCCCAGTATGGATTCTTTATTTGTCTTCACTCATTTACTTAATATTTAACACTTTTTTGAGCACTTAATATATATGCCAAAAATTGTTCTAATAATGGGGTATAAGGCAGTGGACCAGACATGCCAGATCATAGTTATAAAAATTAGATTTGAATGGAGATGGTCAAATCAAAAAGAATTAAATAAATGGATATTGATTCTAATATGCAGTCTTTTGTATTTCTTCTTAGAATGAGAGCCATTTATATATAGAAGACAAATCTAATAATTTTTGTTCTCCAAATGTTAAGTATAGTGTTTAATATAGAGTAGATACTCAGTGTGGAAAGAAGAAATAATTTCTAAAACCTGAATTTATTTAAGACCAACACAAATTATTTTCATTTTTAAAGGCAGATGAGTCAGCAAATTAAAATCCCTTTTCTACTCATGTTCATCAAGTCTATATTATATCATTAGATATTATATTTATTTTTTCTGTCATTTTTGCCCCAATGAGTTAAAATAAAATCTGATTCCTTAAGCATTTTCTACTTAGTTTTATTTATCAGCTGTTTCATACATTTGATAGATTTTTTAGTGATATCTCTGCTATTTCATCATATTCTTTTTAATAAGAATGACACTAAAAAGGAAGGAAATCAACACTAAAAATATTTGACAGAGGATAAGGACAACTGCATTGCATGAGGGCATTATATTTATACTTTACATTTGCATTTAAGAATCTTGATTGTATTCTCTCTTTTCACAATAGCTCTGCATTGCTGATGTTAAATTAAATGATCAATAATTTATCATCTTGAGTTTTATACCTTTATTATATATTTATATTTATACCTACTTATATTTAATTTATATTTACAACCATTGAATATTATTAACTTATTTTTAAATGGCAAGCTAATAAATGGTATAAACTTTTATTGTACTATATGCCATTGTATTTATTTTTTAATTCTGGTTGATTTTAAAGGTCAAAAATTATTTTAAAAACAAAAATCTATACTCCCAAATTCATGTAACTGACCTCAGATATATTTAAAATAATGGAATACTGACTCAATAATCTACTAATTATCTTTATCCCTTCTGAGGTAGTTTACTTCCATTATTCATTAGCCATGGGACTGATCTTTGCATAAAGTATGCATTTCTATAGGCAGAAGAATTTGTTAGTAAGAAGATAACCATGCCTTATACCTTTCCTCAAGTGATCTTCACAAAAGTGCATTTTATATTACTTACTGAAATATAACTTTGAGTATTAATGACTGTTTTTGAATTTTAAAAGTATTTGGATGAAATGCATTAAATATAATTCAGTGTTTTTGGCCTACAGCATCATGATAGTAATATGAATATCCTCAGATAATATTAGAGTAGCAGAGACTTTCTGTTGTTTTTCAATTATTCCTATATTATAATTAGGAACAACATTATAAATAGAATTTTCACTAAAATTTACAGTGAGAGGCCTTTATAGATAATCTTGACTATTTTCTTTATAAAAGAAAATGAAAATTATAATTCAGCTCTTTTTATTTTTACTGTGGCTATCTAGAAATATAGGCAGTATTTTAATATTAAACACAGTTAAATAGCACCTTTTGTTCTTAGTAAAATTATTACTTTGTTTTCTAAATTTTTGTAGACTCATTAATCTTTCCGATCTGAATTTTTATTCTGTTCTGTATTTATATATTTAAACACAGTAAATTTCCTAAAACCTTTTATCATTAATGGCATTCCATGCATCATAAGGATATATTAGTTAACAGCATAAGTCCATTGAATAAAATACATTGGCTACATTTTTGCCTCTCTCTATATGTCAAATATGTTTAAGCTTTGAACAGCTTTGTATATATTTGCCTAAGTTAAGAACAGATGTTAAAAAAACAACTAACAACCATACACTTAGAAAAAAAAGAAAAACTAGATTATGTTTAGACAAGTTATCTAAAGTGTTATATTTATATAGTTAAATGTTCTGATTTCAAAGCAAACTCATCTTTGTGAAATTTATCTAGTATTTGAATTATCTTTAAACGTACTGATCAGCTATAACCAAATGTTACTTAAGAGCTATTCAAGAAATACAATCTCAAGACTATGTATAACAGCTAGAAATTGAAAATGGCCTGAAAATTTATTCTCAGAATACGTATTTAATAAATTATGCTAAATCTACAGAATATGAAATGTGCGAATAATTCATTATGATGTCACTGTTTTTATATTGACATAGAACTTTATGAAATAATTTAAGTAAAACACTGTTACAAAATTATACGTAGAGCTACATATTTTACAAATGATGGAATCAAATCAAAAAGTTTCCAGTGTTTGTCATGAGTAGAAAGAAGAAAATAGTCAATGACAGAAAATGAAAGAAGAGAAAAGAATAAAGCCTTATTCTGGTAGTTTACAGGTAATTATTGATTTATTTTTCTCTTGTATAATTGTCTCATGGAATATTTAACCAGAAAAGAATATGAGTTGATGGGAGAATACTGTGAAATAAGTTAGTTTTAAAGTTTATACAGATAATAGTTGCTACTAGAGCAATTGCCAACGTAGAACAAAATGGCAGTAGTGTGGTGACCACTGCAATCTGCTTCACACACATAATCATACAATAGCAGAGTCGCTGGTTGGCGGACTTCTTTTATCCACACACTGATTCAGGGATGCTACCTCTTTTCATCTTGTGGTTCTACCTTCTGCTAGAGTCTGTGGTTCTGTTCATCCAACTAGAAAGGAGGAGAGAATTTGGAGAAAATACAACAACTTATTAAAATCTGGTCTCACAAGTGCAGTATTCATTTTTTCAACAACTTTAGTGATGAATAATTGATATACAAAAAACCTGCACATATTTAATGGATACAATTTGAAGTGTTTGGATGTATGCATACACTGGTGAAACCATCACCAATATCAAGGTAATAAACCTATCTTATCACCTCCAAAAGTTTCTTTGTGCCCCGCTCTTCTTGTGGTAAGAACACTTAACATGACATCTATTGTCTTAATTTTTTAAGCACACAATACAGTATTGGTAACTATAGGCACTATGTTGTAAGGCCCTATTCAGTGATCGCACATTCATTAGTTTCCATGTGAATCTGTCCACGTGGATGGGCTAAGAGATTGTTTTTTCTCCGTAAGAGTCTCTTGCTAGAATATGATGGCTGTCTCATGGTGAAAGGTAGAATGACTGCGAGATAATCTGTTTTGTTTTCCACTCTGAAAATTTTAAGTCGTGTCTTTGATACCTTACTATACTAAAATATAGTCTGAATATTCACTTTTCTTCAAAGAAAAATCACTTTATTTAGCTAACCTAGCTATCAAGATACTAAATAATTTGGTCCTGAAGCTGGTCATTGCTTCATAGTGAGAGTGCTACATTATGGAATATCTGTCATAGTGATCACACAGAAACATTCTTTGTTTCCCGCAACCCTCAAAGTCTTCTTTTTATATCATACAGGGGAAAACAGTATTCTTTGACTGAACATGTGGACAGAATTTGTGCGCTTACCTCTGTTTTTCTGCATTATCCTTCCCTTGCTAGATCTTTTTAAAGGAGACATATCATCTTGTTTCATATACTCATTTTATTAAAGATAAAATTGAAATTCAGAGAAATTAAGTGGCTTGCCAAAGTTTGCACATTTAGTTTGTAACAAACCAATATTTGAAACTCATTTTTGTCTTATTGAATGACAAAGTTATATACCTAAAACTTATGTTATTATTAATGTTACCTCAATAAAAATACATAGAATTATATATACATATATATAATTCATTTTTATATATTTATATATTTATTTATTTATTTTCTTTATTTCTTTTTTTAATAAATTTATTTATTTATTTAAATGAGTTTGAAGTATATAGTACATTGGTTAGATATCTATAATGTTCATAAAATAATCCCCCCAAGTGCTCCCTCTCTCCCCTGGCCCTCCACTTAGCCATTATATTAATGCTAACTGCATTGCCTCTGCCATGCTCCTCATGCCCAACTATCAACTAATAATTTGTACTTTAACCCTTAACCCCATTCTCACAGCCTCCCAACCCTCACTTAGACTTGATTCTCTAAGGGAAAATAATGCAAAATATTATGCACTATATCGTTTCATTCAACTAATATTTATTGTGTTTCTTTTGTGGTCAGAAGTAATTTATTGATCATTGTAGTTAGTTTTAGATTTTCAAAAATAATCAAATATTATTTTATGCACAGTAAATTCAGTTGCTATGATGATTTACCAATCTATCAGTTATTGTATTGTATGTGAAACAAAAGATTTTTCAGAATCAGCCAAATATTTACAATTACCATTTAAATGATTTTTCATTCTTGTTTATATATATCATTGGCAGTAGACATCAATATATTCTACAAATTTAAGTGATGTAATATAACAAGTAATTAAAATTATAGTGTTCTGTCTTTTCTAAATTATTTACTCTAGTCATAGGAAATAAATAGAAGCAACTTCAAGTTTATGACTTGTCCACTAAAACTTGCTGAAAAAAAAAACAAATGTTATGCCAAAGAAACATAGCAATGTGCTACTGTTAGAGGGACACAATATATGTGCTATATATATGTACACTTTTGATATTCAATCTGTTTTAAAGACTATTACAGGTGAGTTTTCAGAAATATAGGGAAATGCTTAGGTTTTATCTTAACAGCAAAAAGAGACCTCTATAAGAGTAACTTTAGAAAAAAAAATACGGTGTCTGGAAAGTGAAGAATAAATGAAAGAAAGAAAAACAAATTAACAAAGTCAGGTTAGGAGGACATTGCAGTAAACTAAATTTGAGTGATGGAGCACAATGTGTGGATTGGGAGGGGTGAAGTATACAAATTCAATAGCCATTTAGGAGGCCAGATTAAATGGGAAGAGGAAATAGAAAAAAAAAGTAAAATTACTTTAGTTAATTTTTTTTTTTTTAATTTTTTAAATTAGGCTTTGTTACCTGGAACAATCTAAAAGGTCAATTATTTTGTTGTTTACATTTTTTTATATCTCCTTTAAGATCCTAAGAAATAGATCATTCAACACTTACACAAAAATGATTTTTGTGTCCTACTTTAACATTAGCTTGTGATCTTAGGTCAAATTCTCACTGAATTTCGATGCACCACCTTAAAAATACAAATATTTCCTGAGCTTTTTTTCCTTCACATTGTGGAAAGACCCAATAAAATGATATCTGTGAATTATATATATATGCTGTATATGAAATTATATATAGTTATCTTTTTTAGACAGTATAACATTTATGAAAATAAATAAGAATTAAATTGTATTCTAAAAGATTCTAAGGAGTAGAGATTAAGAATCCAATTCTAATCTTCCTCACAAACAGAATGTTTCTCATTTTTCTTCTTCTAACATACGTTGATTTTTCTCTAGTTCTTTCTTCAATGAAAAAATGATTATAGTTGATCAGCATTTTGTTTTATCCATATGTTTTTAAAGTTGGTGTTGACCTCAAGAAGATGAATTTGGATACAAGGTTTTGACAAGCATCTATGGAATATACATAACTAAATATATTAAATATTACTCTAGCAGAAATGTGGCTATACTATAATTATATGAAATTAGTAAATTTACATTCACCTTGATAAATAGGCATATATCTATTTATACAAATGTAACTACAAGTACATTTAAAATTGTATAAAAATAAAATTAAGTTGATTATGGTTGAAGTCATTTGTGTCATATATTTATTCTTTAAAAAACTAATTGGATTCTGTGTATTTAACATATATAGCAGTGTGATTTGAAAAAAATGTAAAAAAATATGCATTAAATTTGAACAACTTGGACTGGAGATGTGTCATATTTTGGATATTAAAGATTTTAATACAATAGTAAATTCTGTGAAACGATAAAAGAGTGCTTTTGCATTGACAGATATTATAACAAAGGGCTTGATTTATAGTTAGACATAATTCACCACATTCTTGAAGTTAACAGTTTATCATGCTTTTCTAGTACAATTGTATATTTATGTTTCAATAAAAATGTCATAGAGTTATAGCTGAATAGAAAGTTTTAAATAAGATTATAAATTATTTTTTAACCCTCTTTAGAGAATTATTAGACTAATACCTAGGAAGAGACTGTTGTCTAAAAGCCTAATAAGATAATATCTTTAGAATGTGATTAATAGAGAAAGAATAAGAGACTAGCTGGCTACTGTTTCAGACAAGGACACATTGACAGCAAAAGATTCAGAGATGGCAGAAGCTGCTACCATGTCTGATACACATACCATAAAGCAAGGCAAAAATGCATACATATATACATACACGTATATATGTATATGTGCATGTATATACAAACTTTTTAAATAAAATTCATAATCAAGGTGAATATCAGAAGAAATTCTTTTCAAATACATAAAAATATAGAGCATGTAGACTATATTTAATATTTTAGAAATTTTTTTAAAAAATGATAGTCTAAATGAAAGAGGAAATCTATATCCTTGAAAGAAAAATAATAATATGCTTATTAATGTATTTTATTTCATTTTTGTTTTATTTTATTTCAAATGAACCATGGATTAATTTGTAGTATACAACTATTAGTGTCAGAGTGGAGATTCTTTACCAGAGAAATAAATAAATAGAGATATTTAGGTCATAAAAGGAAATTTACAAGAATGACTATAAGGAGCTGATTGCATAGATACATATTTAATTGAATTTGATTATCTAATTGTGATAAAAGCATATAAAAACAAAACATAAAAATTAACCGAAGATACTTCTGTGTTCTAAGGTTTTCAATAAAATCTCAATGGAAAAAATTCTTTGACATCCAATATGTTTGAGGATATTATATATGTGTGTGCGAGTGTACAAGAAACAAGATGAAAAATAATGTGAGAAATGTCTTTCTTGAGGAAAAGATATTGTCTTTTATCTAACCTACTCACATTTTGCTTAGCCTAAGTTACCCTTAACTTACAACTCTTTATGGACATGGCAGGAGAGCAATTGGCTAAATGCTATGCTCCATGTGTTCGCTAGTGCTCCCTGCCCTTTATTCAATTCATTTTTCCAAGTCTGATTTTTTACTTGTCATTTAAACAGTCTGTCCTAGTCTCTGCTTTTACACCTCTCAAACTGTAGGCTGAAGAAGATGATCTAGCCTCTCTTCCATATTACAATAAAAGCTCCTTATAATTAAGAGACATATATTTTTACTCACCATATTTTCTATGGAATCTATTAACTGTTATGAATGGCAAGTACTTACTAAATATATATTTAATGAATCATCTCCCTACACCCTTATTCTGACTTTCTGAATCCTGGATCCTGTTCTTACAGCTTTTTTTCTTTTTTAATCTGCTTATTTTAAGAATATCAGCTTGACCTCACCATGATCTCCAATCCCGGATTTAAGTGACTGGCCTCTTAAAATATGACCTGACTTACTTTTAGAATATTTTAAGAATTTTTTTTTTAGCTAATTAAAGTTCTGGTTTTGATTCTACTTATCATTCTCTATCTAGTCCTCTGAATTCTGAGAAAATGCTGGCTAATCTCCAATATATGTGTAACATGCCCTCGGTAATTATGTAGCTATCAATGATTTTGCACCTTTGAAATTTTGTTAAAAGCACTCTAAGCATTTAAAAAGTCACGTGGCAATCATTACCATCATTACTACCTCTGCCACTGGCATTTTCTTTGTCATAATCACCACCAGTAACCATTAATTTAGCACTGGCAAATGGCCAGGTGCTATATTAGACGTTTGAACCACAATCACTTTGTTTCTCATGAATCTTCAAAGCTGGTATATTGTAAGAGAGAAAAAGTCCATGAATCTCAAAGCATGTAAGTGACTGGCCCAAGGTCACTAATAAGAAACATATCAAGGATTCAAAACCAAGCACATATCTAAAAACCCGTGATCAGTGGTTCTATTTTATCATGATGCTTAAAATTTTCAAAACTTAAGATAAAGGGTAAAAAGAAACAGTTTAAAACAGTTTAATATAATTACTTGTAAGAGGTAATTAAAACAAATTATAGTTACCCAATCACTAATTTTAATAAAAAACATAACAGAACATTCAGTACTTTCTAAAACAAAACTTAAGTAATAAATTAGAAACTTAAAAGAATAAAAACATTAAATTTTTAAAGTGGTACATAGCAATTCTTTTTATTTTTTCAAAGTAGTTTTTAAATTTTTACTTTGTTCTAAAAATAAAGTCATAGTATTTAGAACTGTATCGTTTCTCAAGAATTGTTTCAATTGTATTTTTATTCAATGCAAAAATAATGTATGTAGAATATAATCAATTTAACATAAAATTTGTGTACCTTTATGATAAAATTTATTTTCTGAGGTAATTTAAGTAATTTAAAAAAAAATTTTAAGTTTTAAATGGAAACCAAAATAATATGCTACTTTACTTATTTAATATAAGGAGGATAACATAATTAATATAAATATAATAATAATAGGAGGAGAAAACAATATAATTAACTTTTTCAAGATTATGAATTTTACATGTTCATTTTCCTGTAGTTTTATATACATATTTACATAAATTGTAGGATTCAAATTTTGTGCATTAATAATCCTTTTTGAGCAGATTCAAGTTCAAACAAATAAAAAGACCATAACTTTTGTTGGATTCAAATAGTGCATTATTTAATTTACAGTTTAAACTGATATTTAGAGTTTTAAATATCTATCCATAAGTATTTACCATTTAAAGATTATTTTGTTTATGTGTATCTCTGTGGAAGAAAGGACTGGGATCAGTTTTTAAAATTTTTCTAGAATGAGATATGCCGAAACAATGTTTTACACACTTATGTATAAAGATGCCTAAAGATTTGGCTTGAAAATCCTATTACACTGAAGAGAAATAGAATAGTTTCTTATTTTCTTCAACTGAGGATAAATGAAAATTTCTCAAACGACCATCTTCTTCATTTTAATGTGGATGTAACTTCTAATGAAAACCATTTTAGAAGTATTTTAGTTTGTGTTTTCTGTTTGTTGGCTTATTTTAGATTGCCACTTATTTCCTTTTTATAAAATTGAAGGAGACAGAGAGATAGATGATGATGATGATGATGATGATGATGGATGGATGGATGGATGGATGGATAGATAGATAGATAGATAGATAGATGATAGATAGATAGGAAAGTTTACTTTACTGTTAACATGGCACTGAAGAAATCCTAGGAACTTGATGAGAACACAGTTATAATATGAAAAGTTGTGATCATCAAAAATTTCTTTTGAATTTGTGAATGGAGGTTCTCAAGTAGAGACATTTATATCAAGGGAACTAAAACAGCTGAGAGGACATGAAGACATTTGTTGTACACACGTTCCACTCAGCACGTTTCTCCATGAACTATTGAACTTTTCAGCTGTGCCTTAATTTAATCTGTTCACTATGACAACTAGAGCTTTTGCTTTTCTTACTTTGAAAGGAGGCAACCTTTTATGCCAATCGATATCCTTCCTTTGTAATTAGACTCATACAATCCCTATTAACTAAGCCAGAATTCTTCATTTTAATAAAAAAGACTAGATTTAGGACAATATATGCAGCCCTATCTTTTACAAACCCACACTTTAGAATGCTACATAAATCTTCATCTCTTGGTTGCAATCTCTTGACCTCAAATATATGCTTTTTATCTCTCTTTGAACCTTAGCATCTTTTTTGGTTAACAGATTTCAGACAAACATAAAGGTGGAACACAAAATTGAAATCATATTAAATTCAAATTATTTATTCTAATAGTAACCAAAAAGTATTATTTGAGTCTCAGAAAATGGTGCAGAGGCTTTGGGATTAGAATACCTGAGGTCTAGACTGTCTATGTGTTTTACTTCCTACTGAACATCCAAAGATGAGTTTTCCATAATTATTAAAAAGAAATTGAATTACAGAAAGTACACAAATTTGTGAAGTTATTTAATAGACCATTATGAAATGGACCCAACTTTGTTTCTGCTGTGGTAGTATATGCCCCAACAACCCATTTCTCTTACCTATTATAACTGGAAACTGAAAAAAATAGAAAACACAACTATTTGGCAAATATGAAAATTAAACAAAAATATAAATTATAGGAGTCAAACTTAGAAATATAATCTTCTTACAGATAAGTTTTCTTTTTAAATTTATTTTTTTGATGGTTTGTATTTTGTAAAATGACTCATTGATAGATAAGCAGAATAATACTTGCTCTAATAATGGATCCCATACTTATCTGCACATACAATTATCCTTAAAGATTTTTAGAAATGACAGGTATTAATCCTGGGCCCCATCACTGGGAATTTCACTGTAGTGAGTCTGTGATAACACTTGGAAATCTGAGTTATTTGTTCCTCAGCTGATTCTAAGCACAGATATTTGCAGGCCATTAATTGGAATAAAGATAATTTAAAAATTGTTTATTCAAATTTTTCCCTATTTGGATAGAAGAGAAGAGTAGAAGATGAAGTGAGAAAGATAATTTGAGAGCAGGATGGTGATCAAGACTAGTCTACGTGCTAGATAAAGGATGGATAGCTGTTTTGTTGCTTCTTCCACTTGTTGACTTTGAGATGGCCACTTGTTTCAATGTTTTCAAGAGAAGCCCAGAATTTAAAATTTTATATAACATTTCTAGATTCTAAATACTGGCATATAATCTCCTTTCCTTATTTTCGTTTCACATCTCTTCTTTTCCCTTTTCTCTTCCCTCCCCCCTACCTAGTCCTTTAGCATTGGCAATCACTTTTCATCTGAAGGACAATATGATGCCTAAACTCTCAAGTCATATAATAAAGTTATTGCCATTTACTGTAATCATCACATCCTTTAACTAAATTGTATTGAAAAATTGGTTAAGTAATTATCTTATTTTTTTAATGACTCATCAGTGAATTCTCTCGATGATTACCTTTTGGGCTACACTTTTTTGTGTTTGGCTTGGAAAATATTGAGACATATAATAAACAATAAAAAAGAAAGAAAGGAAGAAAGAAGAAAGGAAGGAAGAACAGAGAGAGAGAGGGAGGCAGAGAATAAAAGAAAAGAATGAGGGGAAAAGGGAAACGAAGAGATGTGAAATGAAAAGAAAATAAGGAAAGGAAGGGTGGGAGACTACTAGCCAGTATTTAGAATCTAGAAATGTTACATAAAATTTTAAATCCTGGGCTTCTCCTAAAAACAAGTGGCCATCCCAAGGTCAACAAGTGGAGGAAGCAAAGGAACAGCAATTTGATCCATCAGCTCTGACAAGCGCTTTTCATGACTCCATAAAGCTGTTAGTTATTTCTGCCTCCCATATATATGTTACAGTTTTGGCAATATGATGCACACCTGACCTCTTTATGTATTGGTGCTTATAAATCATGATCTCAGTAAAATCACTAAGAATCTTACTAACTGTACTGCTTTATAAAACACAAAGTCATATATAAATCCTTTTTTCTGCCTTGATGCCAATAATCTTTTTCTCTTGGGTGTATTCTCTGAGTTCAGCAAAGAAGGCAAATCATGCTTCTTCATTTTTCCCGCTTTTCTTTTTTAATGTTGATAAAATTTAAAATCAACCAGTGTTATGCTTAAAACAAATTCATTTAAAAAAATAATAAAAAGAGTAACAAGACTATAGGAAGAAAACAGTATTACCAGTTCAAAAAAAAATTATAGATGAAGCAATACACTGTGAATATTATATTAACTCTTCCAAATTAGAAGCATTTGGCAAATTGCGTTTGCTGTGTGCTCTTATATTATAGAAGGTTTAATTTGACTTTGCTGAGTATAAATTTGACTGCCTGAAGGAAGCCAAGTAAATCAAATCTATATTTTAAAAAATTAGTCCAAATTCTGACATAATCTAAACAAAACAACTTGTGCTCAATCAGTTAAACATTTCAACAGATTTGGTGTGCATAGTGAAACTAAAACTATATCAACTTATCACTTTAACCAGGACATGTGAAAGCTAATTTAACAGGTGATTAAAAACGGGTTAAAACATGAACAAAACAGTTTGTTTTATGAAAACTGAAAATTTTCTGGTGTCAACGCTTTTATGAATTATTGACCTATGTGTGAGCAAAAATGATGCAAATAAAAGTGATGAGAAAAAAAAAGTGCCAAAGATCCAGCTTGCAAAAACACTATTTTTTTGCACTGATCCATTTCTCTTCCAAATGAGTGACATTTGTCATTTTTTCTATAATAACTAAAAAACATGGCACTTAGAAGTTCTTTTATTAGTAAAAAATATATTATTGTGTACATTCTGTTATTATAGGTAACATACATATATTTTATTTTATTTGTAGGTGTGACAAAATTTTCAGAAATAAGTGAATTTATACAATTGTCTAAACGTCCTAAATCAAGTTTTAAAAAAAAATCATAAAATAAGTAGGTTTTATATCTCCTAATAGGTATTCATCTATTGGAGAACAAAATATGTTTTAATATTTGATATAATAAATGTAATATTTTCATGCTTTTTAGAATAAAATGTTATAATATTTCTGACATCCTGGGGTATTAACAATTTATTCTTGTGTGACTTTCCAGCTCAAGATGCTTTCTCTTCTCCCTGTCTTCCTACCTGCTACTGCAAAAATATGAAGGCCTCAGAAATCCTGTTATACTGTAGAACCCAGTCTATAGTTGACTATCTCAGAAGAAGTCAATTGAACCAAGTCAAAGAGATTCTTTCTCATAGAAATGTAAAATTGAGTGTCAGAGATGCTATTCAGTCTCTAGATTACTAATTCTGAGAGTGCATATGAGTAAAGTATATCACAACTCTGTGTAGCTGGTTGGTGCCCTCACAGTAGTCACTTCGGTACTAGTGGGAATAAGAGATAGGTGAGACCATGATAATCTTAAATAATACAGAGTAAGAGTCTGATACATGAAGTTTGCTAAAGTATAAATAAACATGTTTATATCAAATCTCTAACAGCTGAGGAGGAAATAGGCATAATGTAGGGAAGGTGTGACCCAAATATACTGGTCTCTGTCATTTTATCCATATGCATTATCTAAAGGTGACATTGAAAAAAGGAAAGTGTGCTTTTAATTCTACAATGAATAATTCAATTATATTAAGTTCATATTTTTTTAGATGTCAAAAAATGTTGACTCTGAAAGAAATAGATCAACTATACTGGACAATTTTGTGTAATTTACTCAACCCAGGATCTTTCATTATGAAACCTACAATCATAGCAATGGGTTTGAACTGCACCAATTAAATGTCAGGGGTCCCCAAACCCCATTTTGCGGACCAGTATAGGTTTGTAGCTTGTTAGGAATAAGGCTTCACAGCAGGAGGCAAGCTAGTAAAGCTTCATCATCTGTATTTGCAGTGCTAGCGTCACCATCTTAGCTCGATCTTAGATCATCAGTCATTATTCTCTAGGAGCATCGGTTTCTGATGCCAAAAAGGTTGAGGACTGCTGACATGACCCAATCATTCAGCTATACATGACTAGGCAAAGAGTGAATAAGTTATTCATAGTTAACCAATAAGATTGTCTTTCCTGGGAATTTGTGTTTAGTTTACATGTCTAAACAATAGACATGTAAACTTGGGAGTTGTGGGGATACTGATCTAATATTTTGTGTAGATAGAAATGGAAAAGCAAGTTGCTTATGCGTTCTTTAAGAAATTTCTGGATATTTGAATTATCTTTCCTAAAAACTGGTCATTTTCTGTCTCTTGAAATTAAGAGTGATAACTTACTCAAGTTGGATCATTTATGTCAAGATATTTGAGTTTGCCCTAGGTCTGGATCAATTTCTACAGAAATTTATGTTGTTTTATTGCTTTCCAACCTGGTTTTCTGAAGGATAGAACATGAGCAGGAAAAATTATCCTAAAACATTTCTACAAGCCTCCCAGAATTCTTCAGGAAATGTCATCACTAGTTGTTCAGATGCTCGAGTCAGAACACAGAAGTCATTACCAATCCCTTAAACACACATCTTACCAATCATAGAGCCCTTTCATTAATATCTCTCCAATCTTCCCACTTCTTCCACTTCACCTTGTACTAATTTTGATCAATTCATCATTCGTTTTCACTTGTATTACTGGAATACTCACTAATAATTTTTGTGTCTCCATCTTCTCCTGCTATAATGCATTCATCATATTAGTGAAAATAACCTTTTAGAAATATAATTCTCTCATGTCGCTCCTTTACAGAAAATTCTTCAATAGTTCCTCATTACCTTCATTATAAATTCTAAAATGATATGGTTACTACCCAACTCTCCATCTACCTTTTATATTTATATCTCTTTTTTTCTGAACATTCTAGATCATTGTTGTACAACCTCGGATATATTGTTGCATTTTTACCAGACAATTCTTTGTTTTTAGGGTGTATCATGGTATTATAGAATGTTTAGAAGTACCCCTGTCCTCTACTCACCAGATGCTAGTAACATCATCTTAGTTGTGACAAAATGTCCCCAGACATTGCCAATGTCTCCCGAAGGGAAAAATCATCCCGGTTAAGAACCATTGCTCTAGGTACAAAGTTGTTCTTTTTTATTTTAAATAGTATTATTTTCTACCTCAAATCTTTTAAAATCATTATCTTCTTCCTGGAATGTTTTCTGTACTCTTACTTATATTCCCACTAACTTAAAGGCACTCCCTCCTAACGATGTATACTAGGTTAGTTTTATTCCCTGGATCTTTTTTTTTTCTTTTCCTTCAATCATTACATCATCTTCTGAGTTTCTCCAATGTGCTATGTTCCTGTTCATCACAAGAGCTTTGCTCATGCTCTTTCAAATTTTCTGATAATTGCTCTACCTTTGTCTACTCATAGCCTGTGTCATGTCCTTCAAGAAGACTTCCTTAGAACTGCAGACTTTGTTGGTCTGATTTTTGTTGTTGATATGCCTGGATAAATAATTGTGTTCATTTTACTCAGAACACCAACTTCAGTTTGCCTTTTTTGTGTTTACGTGTGTAACAATTTGGCTAATATATTTCTCATCCACAAATCTTTGTACTCAATGAAAACAACCGGGAAAGAATAGTGTTTTCTGTTTTATTTGTTTTTGTTTATTGTTTTACCTCTAGCACCTGTCACAAAGTCTGACACATAATAGATACTCAAAATATATCTGATGAATGAAAATGATAAGGAGTACTGCCTACAATTATAATGGATGATTAGTGTATAGTGATGTTTCCTGTATGGATTGAAAGCTGCCTCAGAGCTGAGATCTTGTCCTTGTTTGGAGCCACTGTATTTACGGGACCTAACACAAGTTCTCAATATATATTTATTTTCCTAAGGAAATTAATGTTTCCTGGAAATAATTCACTTTTTTTTGAAATTTAAAGATGCAGATTTTTTTTTAATTTACATAATTTTCTATTAAATACAAACCTTAGCATTTGCTGGACTATTTTTTTATCTGTATTTTTTAATTTATTTATAGATGAACATGCACATAATCTCAGTGCAAAGTTAATGATAGTGCAATACTAAACTCTGGTCTTCTGATACTTAGTTAAATGTTGCTTTATTAGTTGCTTAACTCCACCTGCCCGATACTTTGAAAACTACAAAATACTCTGTGATGTGGGTGTTCAAGACTTATACCTACAAAAACCCTGAATTATTAATATGCATTACCTTTATATTTACCTTATTGTCTACTATTTTACTTTTCTATTCAGTGTCTCTGTAGCTTCAAGTGTATTTTTTAATAAATCCTTTACAATAAGTTAATATGTTATTATCATAGAATTAACATATAGTTTTAATAAAAATATAACTTGTTATTATTATCATGTTCAAGAATCTTATTTAGCCAATATAAATATAGATTCAGAGCAAAAACTCCACGGAAAAATAAGGGGCTCTGTATTTTGTCACTTATGGCCAGGGCTCCTCATTACCCAGAAACCATTTGAACTATATGGAATATAAAACAGTGCTATCAATCTAAGTATTTTGGACCACCATACTAATAACTGATTCTCTTTAAAAAGTGGGAATCCTGTATAAGTTTTAACTTAGCCAATGTCAAGTACTCTGGGCAATCAAAGTCACATTTATTGGGAAAAAGATTATTACTTATTAATACAAAAATATTAGCATAATACTGACTCAAATCCTAAGGAAAACATATGTAAAAGGAAAAGTTAATTACTCCATCTCTGCTGTATTAAATAATGAAAAGTAGAATTTATAAGACACGCTCACAGTTCCCTTTGTACACACAAGGCTGAATGAATTAAACAGTTCCAACACCTAGGTATGCTGTACTTGACAAGCTGGTGTAGATATGACATTTCTAGAAAATAACTCATTAGATTTGGCAGAATGAATCACTTCCTATGTTATTAATCATAAAATTATGGGGTGCCGGCTCTGTAGAATGAAGTATGTCTGAGAAAAACTTGTCTTCTAGGCTTCACAGACCTAGGATCAAAGCTATGTCTCACATCAACATTTTGTTTTTAGGAAACTGGTGTTTGTTTTAGCAAAAGCTTGGTGTGGATCACATCTTGGGGGCCTTAGATAAATACATAATTTTACAAACCATTGTTGAATATTAAATCTACAAGGAACAACAATCTTTCAAAAAAATATTTTCTAAATTAGAGGTCAATAGTGTCCTCCATTAATTGATTTATTTTAGGGTCCATCCCCTGAAAAAGACATCTTGGAAAATATATGCTTCATTCTAAAATAGCAGCATACATAAAAAGGAAATTTAAAACATAAAGCCCTATTAAGTTAATTGCCAGTATCTTAGAA
This sequence comes from Pteropus alecto, assembly GCF_000325575.1. Lineage (NCBI taxonomy): Eukaryota > Metazoa > Chordata > Mammalia > Chiroptera > Pteropodidae > Pteropus > Pteropus alecto. Next base: position 25,687,817 of record NW_006494614.1, on the reverse strand, counting down.
CAATATTCCTTCAGGTCTCATTTTTTAAAGTTTAAATATTCATATTTAATCAAAATTTTTTTTATTTTCTATAGTTTATTGTTTGATATACATAATTTTAAAAAAAATTAATAAAGATCATTTATAAACCAAGATTAGTGAGTTATATAAATCTGTTGTTTATAAAGGAGAGAAATATATTTCTCATTTTTCTGACTTTTCCTGTATTTATAGGTCAAACATGTACACACACACACATACACACACAAAATCCAACATGGTGAATTAGAAGTCCTAGATTCTTAATTAAAATTTCCCAGTAAGTAGGTATGTAACTTTAGTACAGCTATTTACTTACATCTCAGCTAGTTAAGAAATGAGGGTGTTGCAGTGAATTATTTCAAACATCTATTCCAAACTTCTTTATTTATAATTAAGAAGCAAAATCACATTCATCTGAATGAATGACAATGAGCAAAGAACAATATCGTGTCTCCAATGTTATTTTGAAGACTGAAAAATTCTGCTTTTGTCTCTGGATTGTAGTTCCCTCATTGTTTTTGGCACTTGTGTACAATCCATTCTTTATTTTGAACTTGGTTATATGTGTACATTTTTTGGTAATATAGGCATTTTAATGGAAAGGGATTTTAAGCATAAGCTCGAGTTATCTTTATTATTATTATTATTATGAAAAGCAGTTTCCCACATCTTTATTCCTCTGAGTAACTAAGTAACACCTGGAACACAACTCAAAAAATAAAGGTCAGTTTTAACAGCCACATAGCATTCCAAAAAATTATCTTTAGTGGAAAGATGCGACATCCTGTAAACAATGGCTTGAAGCCTGGTTTTGTAACTCTTTCTTATTTGGTCCCTAATTGTTTTATTTTTTGGAGTTAGTTATATGCCAATCTGATTAAACTTGAACATATTTGACCCAGCTTAGAGACACAGCTCCTTTATATTTTCACATTCAATCTTTAAGTTTATCTTAGGTGTTTCCATTCTGATTTTTATATTATTTTCACATATTTCTAAGTTTTGGTCATTCATGATAACCATTTCAGCCCAATATTTCACTTCTCTACAACAGAACTCTTGTAATATGTATTTTTTCCATGTTTATTTTATTTCAAATGTTTTTATAATAGGTATCCTTACATTTCGATCACATTTTTTTTCTCCTTTATTGCTCATTGATGCTTTCCTAGGTATTCTCACCAAGTGAAGTAGCTGCTACTAACTATGCAATTTTCATCACAGCTCTCACTTTTTTTGTGTGTGTCCATAGGAATCACAAACCTAATAGAGCTCAAACAGAAGTTTATTTTCTCCTAAACCTACTCCTCTTTCTGTATTCATATCTCCATAAACAACACCACAATCCACCTTAATGCTCAAAACAAAAACTTAGAAGCCATTTAGTACTTCTCCTTTCCTTGTTACTCACATTCAAAACCACTATGTCCTCTAATTCTAAAATCAATATTAGTACCATTCACTTTTTACTGCCTCTGTTCTATTCTACCATTTACTATGTTTTTTTTGTTTGTTTGTTTTTGCCTAAATACTTGTTGAATGAATGATTGAATTAAGAAACAAATTCACTTTACAAGTGATGACTTTTATATACTAAATAACCTAGGGAATTATAGCTAGAAAACATCTTACATTTATTTATTTTATCCAACTGACTCATTTTATAAATGAGAAAACTGAGGCCAGGATAAATTATGTAACTTTCTGAAATTCACACAGTTAGTAGAAGAATTAAGACTGGATGTGTACTCCCAATAATATGCAGAAAAGCTGAGACGAATAAATGCCGTAAAAAGTTCTTTAGGTAGAAAAAATACTTCAAAACTCAGTTAAAAAACTCATGTCTACATTGGAAAGAAGAAACATAAGAGAAGAAATAAGTGAAGGTAAAAGATTTTATTTTTTTACTTTTCTATTTTATACTGTGGTAAAATATATATAACATAAAATTCACCATCTTAACCATTTTTAAGTATACAGTTCATTAGTGCTAACTATATTCACATTATTGTGCAACCAATCTTCAGAACTCCTTTATCTTGCAAAGCCGAAACTCTATACCCATTAAGCAATAACTTTCCATTTAGGTTGCCTTCACAATCAGGCAACTACAACTCTACTTTCTGTCTTCATGAATTTGAACTATTCTAGGTAGTTCCCTAAATAAGTGGAATTATATAGTATTTGCCTTTATGTGACAAGCTTATTTCACTTAGCATAATATCCTCAAGGTTTATCTATGCTGTGGCATGTGTCAGAATCATCTAACTTTTTAAAGCTGAATAATATTCCATTGTATGTATTTACCACACTTAGTTTATCATTAATCTGTTAATGAACACCTGGGCTATTGCTTTTGGCTAGTGCTGCTATGAACATGGTGTAGAAATATCTGTTTATTTTCCTGTTTTCAATTCTTTTGAGTTATATCAGAAGTGGAAATGCTGGAACATATAGTAGTTTTATTTTTAATTTTTTCAGTAACTGCCATACTGTTTTCCGTAGCGCTGTACCATTTTACATTCTTACTTACAATGCAGAAGGGTTTCTATTTCTCCACATCCTCGTCAACACTTGTTATTTTCTGGGTTGTTGTTGTTGTTTGTTGTTGTTGCTGTTGCTGTTGTTGTTGTTTGATAGTAACCATCCTAATGGGTGGAAAATGGTATTTTCTTATTCTTAATTGATCTAAAAGATAACGGTTTGTTTAAAGTAATAATAGTCACAATGTACGGGTGATTATAAATATAGATAAGTATAGATAAATAAAGTGAATGAAAACAATGTCATCAGAGATGGGATACAAGAGTTGGAAATACTCTGTTATAAGGTACCTTAACTATGTATAAAATGATATAATATTATTTGAAGGATGACTTAGATTAGCTGTAAATGTTTGCTGAAAAGTCTAGGACAATTCTGTTTTGTTTTGTTTTTGTTAATTATAAGAAAAGGAGATAAAATGTAATCATATAAATACTCAATTAAAATAAGAATGCAGAAAAAAGTGAGAAAAATACAAAGAACAAATACAACAATAAAAAATAGTTCTACAAAAACATGGTAGATAATAATCAAGCTATATAAATTATTCCTTTAAATAAGTCTAAATATACCAATTAAAAGAAAGAGAACGTCAGAGTGGATTCACACACGCACACACAATTCAGCTATGGGCTGTCTAAAAGAAATTCACCTTAAATATAAAAATGGAGAAAGTTTAAAAATAAAAAAGATTTAGAAAGATATAACATATAAACCCTAAGGAAAAGTAAGCTGGAAAAGTAAGCTGGAAAAGTAAGCTGGAATAAATTATATTAACTTCAGAAAAAGCAAATCTCAAAACAATGAAATTTATCAGTGATTAAGGCAGGAATTATATAAGGTCAAAAGAAACAAAACTCCTAGAAGACAACTATTGTTAATGTATATGCACCTAACTGTGCATCAAAATATTTGAGACAAAAACTGATAGAACTGCAAGGAAAATAAAAAGAAAAATGCCCTGTTATACTGAAGAATTGAACACCACCTTTCAGTAATTGATAAACCAAATGGGCAGAAAATAAAGAGAATGTGGTTGACCCGAGTAGCGCTAACAATGAATTTGACTTATTTAACATTTATGAAATAGCCCGTCAAATAAAAGAATGTATATTCTGCTCAAACTCATATGAAAAAGTCACCAAGACAGATCATATTCTGGGCTATATAACACATCTCAACAAATGCAAAAGACTAGAAGTCATTAATGAATACTATTAGACCACAACTGAATGAAACAGAAATAAAAAATAAAAATAAAAAAAAAAAAGATAGTTGGGACATCTCCAATATTTGGAAAATAGATACCACAGTTCTAAATAATACATGGGTCAAGGAAGTCTCAAGAGACATCTTGTTAGATATTTTGAACTAAATAAAAATAAAAATCCACCTTATCTAAGTGTTTGGGATCCAATGAAAGCAGTGCTTAAGAAAAGATATGTAGCATTAAATGCATATATTATAAAAGAAAATGAAGGATCTAAAATTAATTATATAAGCTTTCACCTAAGAGAAGTAAGAAGTTAAGAAAAAAGTTAAGCCAAAAGTGAGCAGAGGAAAAGAAAGAGTAAATATTAGAGCAGAAATCAATGCAATTGAATAAGGGAAATTCAATAGAGAAAAATCAACAAAACCAAAAGCTGGTGTTTGAAAAGATCAATAAAATGATAAACTTTTAGGAAGGCTAAAATAATTTAAAAACATAGGAAACACAAACTACCACTATTAGGAAAAGTTTTGTCACTACCGATTTTATAGACATTAAAATGATAATAAAGGAATACTGCAAACAAAGATATGCTCACAACTTTGATAACTTAGATAAAGGAGATCAATTATGTGAAAGACATAAACTACTAAAATTCACACAAGGAAAATACATAATCCAAATAAGATTATATTGCTTAAGGAAACTGAATCAATAATTAGTAGCTTTCTAGAAAGAAATTGTTAGCCCTCATGGTTTACTAGTGAATTCTACCAAATATTTAAGAAAGAAATGCTACCAATTCTGTATGATCACTCTCAGAAAATAAAAGCAGGGGAACACTTTCTAACACAATTCATAAGTCCAGACTATTCTTTTATAAAAACTAGATAAAAATCTCACCAAAAAAGTAAAAGCAAACGCCGCATGAACATAGATGCAAAAATCATCAAACAACAGCAAATAAATATAAACAATGTATTTAAAAAGTATACACTATGACCACATGAGATTTATTCCAGGAATTTATTCCAGGTAGGCTGTTTCAACATTTAAAAATTAGTGTAACCCATCACACCAGCAGACTAATAAAGAAAAATGGTCTGATTGTATCCATTAATGTAGAAATGCAGTTGATAAGATTCAATAGACATTCAAAAAACAGGAAAAAAAAAAACCTCAGTAAACTAGAAGTAGAGAAAACTTTCTCAACTTGATACAAGTACCTACAAAAAGCCCACAGCTAACATCGTACTTAATGATGAGTAAATAGATGCTTCTCTCTAACACCAAGAACAAGGCAAGGATGTCACCTCTTACTACTGCTTGTCAACATTGTTCTTGAAGTCTTTTCTTGTGCAGTAAGAGATGAAAGTATGCAGATTGAGGAGAAATAAAACTATCTTTGTTCACATATGATATGATTATCTAATTTTAAAAAAAAACACCATTAAAAATAGCACCAAGAAAATGAAATATCAGGTATAAATTTATCAAATATGTATAGGACCTATATATAGAAAACTACAAAATTCTGATGAACAAAGTCAAAGATTTAAAGAATTTAAGAGATATTACATGTTCATGAATTCGAAGATTCAATCTTGTGAAGATGTCAGCTCCTTCTAACTTGATCTAGAGATTCACTGCAATTCCAGTTAAAATTCCAGCAAGCTATTTTGTAAATATTGACAAAATGATTCTAATGTTTATGTGGAAAGCTATGAAGCCTTGAATAACCAAAAAAATACTAAAGAAAAATAATAAAGCAGAAGGATTACTTAAGCTCAGAATTTTTATAAAGCTACAGTAATGAAGGTGATGTGGTATTTGTGAAAGGATAAAAACAGCTCAAGGAAGAAGTTATACTATACAAATCTGTTCTTTGTTACCCATTATCTATACCCATGTCTTAAATATTTCTGGCTGTATCTATTTTGGCCATTATGCCTTCAATTCCAGCTAACATATTTATACTTCTCTTGATTTTTCAATCTTAGTTATCAGTTGGTTGCTTAGCTTTCCACAGAAAGAACTAAAAATTGGAAATGAATAATAAAATAATAACTATGGAAATATAAAAATATTATCTTTACTCCTCTCCCTTTAAAGGAAGCAATTGTAGTTCTGCTTAATTTTTATATAGCGCCCCGTATTTTTATTTCTTTTTATATTTTATTATAACAGGAAATTATTTCTTTTTCTATTCCTCCCTACACAAATAATGCATAGGCCTCGCAGGTGTATTTTGAATATAATCAGTAATATGAAGCCATCAGATCAAAGGAGCTTAGATCAAACCACTATCTTAAGAGCTACGTAATCAAGCAAAGGTAGATGACAGGAAAGTGCAGGCCACTTTTCGTGTGGAAATTTAAAGAATTAGAAGTGAAATGTCTTTCCTTCCCTGTTTTGTTTCCAGAAGCGTAATCTTTACAACAGCCCAGAATGAGGAGGGTTTTCTGGAAGCCCCAGAGAGCTAAATTAAACAATGCTTGCTGCAACAAAATCCAGCTTTTTCTTGCCTAGTCTGTTTCTTGCCACTGAATACAATCTTTCAATCACAGTAAAGCTCTGCCAGCCTAGCAGTCCTTGGTAATTAGTGAACGTAGAGTTTCAGTAAATACATCAGAAATTGAAGACCTTAAATAAGCCAGGAAGGAAGTATGATCTGAATCTTAATTACTGCTGTCCATGATCGTCACTTTCTCAGGAAAAGATTTGATGTCTTGACATTCCTTTGGATTTAAAAAAGACTAAAAAAAGGGAAAAAAAAAGCTACTGAAGATTCTGGGTTTCTACCAATTAACAAAAGAATAATGGAATAAATTCAGAACATTTCCATTTCTAACAAAGTCACCTAAATAAATTACAAGTATAAAATAAAAAAAAAAGAATTATTTAATCAAAATTTTAAAGGATAAACATTACCAAAACAGCTTAGAAAAAAGATGTTTTAACAAAGAGAATTGTTGATTAAGTGTAGCTGTTTGCTTAATCTATAGCATCTGGCCTTGCCATTTGTATGGTCTTTTTAGTTAAACATCAAAAAGCTTTTCTTTTTTCCTGCCTTAATTATTGCACCAGATCTTAATTAACAAGTTTTTTTTTTTTTTTTCACTTTCAGTTATTACTAAGAAATCTGGAAAGATCAAGGAAATGCAATAGTGCCCATTTTCTATAGTATCAGTGGCCTTTCAATTCCCCAGAATGGCGTTTGCATATTCTAATGAGCCCAGTGTGATCACAGCCATGTCAGAGACAACACTTTAACATTCATAGAGGGCCTTTTCCACCCCACCCTAGTCTGTTATATATTCATTGGATTTGTAGGTAAAGCAGCCAGAATCTATTGAAATGCCTTATTTCCATAGATGCACTTAAATAAAATCAGTAGAGTGTTACATTTAACCTGTAATTTTGATTTGCATTAATCCATATTACACATATTATCCAATTCTAATGCTCTGCAGCAGAGAAGAAATGCATTTAATATTTTTTCTTCCTCTGATGATTTAGCATTGCTATGTCTAAAGAGTTGAAAGTAAAACAGACCTGACAGATATCTGACTATGATCATGGAGAAAATCGGTTATTTAGTACATGAATTTCTCAATTGCCAATCCAATTTGATGAGGCACATTCACATATAATTTATTTTGGCTTTGCAGTCCTAAAAATTGTATATCATAAAATATTCAAGGAAATACTACTTGAACTCAAAAGTCACCATATATCGAAGAAGAATTGGGTTTGAAAAATCAAATGTTTCTTTACATATACTTATATGAACATATACATACATTTGTGATGAATCTAAATGATTTATCTCACTTTATGTAGACATAAAGCTTAAATTTAATTACACAATTTTGAAAACAAATTAATGCAAGTAAATTGATAAAGAGAACACAGGTGCAGAATTAACACAAAACAAAGGAAATATCACAGAAAGACCAATTTGATAAATCTTGAGAATAATATGTATCCATAAACTATTCTATTTTTTTACTTTCAGTACACTATTCAATAAATTACATGAGATATTCAACACTTTATTATAAAATAGGCTTTGCGTTAGATTACTTTGCTTGACTTTAGGCTAATGTAAGTTTTCTGAGCATGTTTGAGGCACGATAGTCTAAGCTATGGTGTTCATAGGTTAGGTATATTAAATGTATTTTTGATTTACAATATGTTTAATTTATAGTGGGTTTTTTGGGATATAACCACATCATAAATTGAGGAGCATCTGTATTTAATTTATATATATTTTTCACAGATAATATTTAAAGAACTGGAAATTACATAGTATATAAATATATGTTATTATTGCACCAGATCTTAATTAACAAGTTTTTTTTTTTTTTCACTTTCAGTTATTACTAAGAAATCTGGAAAGATCAAGGAAATGCAATAGTGCCCATTTTCTATAGTATCAGTGGCCTTTCAATTCCCCAGAATGGCGTTTGCATATTCTAATGAGCCCAGTGTGATCACAGCCATGTCAGAGACAACACTTTAACATTCATAGAGGGCCTTTTCCACCCCACCCTAGTCTGTTATATATTCATTGGATTTGTAGGTAAAGCAGCCAGAATCTATTGAAATGCCTTATTTCCATAGATGCACTTAAATAAAATCAGTAGAGTGTTACATTTAACCTGTAATTTTGATTTGCATTAATCCATATTACACATATTATCCAATTCTAATGCTCTGCAGCAGAGAAGAAATGCATTTAATATTTTTTCTTCCTCTGATGATTTAGCATTGCTATGTCTAAAGAGTTGAAAGTAAAACAGACCTGACAGATATCTGACTATGATCATGGAGAAAATCGGTTATTTAGTACATGAATTTCTCAATTGCCAATCCAATTTGATGAGGCACATTCACATATAATTTATTTTGGCTTTGCAGTCCTAAAAATTGTATATCATAAAATATTCAAGGAAATACTACTTGAACTCAAAAGTCACCATATATCGAAGAAGAATTGGGTTTGAAAAATCAAATGTTTCTTTACATATACTTATATGAACATATACATACATTTGTGATGAATCTAAATGATTTATCTCACTTTATGTAGACATAAAGCTTAAATTTAATTACACAATTTTGAAAACAAATTAATGCAAGTAAATTGATAAAGAGAACACAGGTGCAGAATTAACACAAAACAAAGGAAATATCACAGAAAGACCAATTTGATAAATCTTGAGAATAATATGTATCCATAAACTATTCTATTTTTTTACTTTCAGTACACTATTCAATAAATTACATGAGATATTCAACACTTTATTATAAAATAGGCTTTGCGTTAGATTACTTTGCTTGACTTTAGGCTAATGTAAGTTTTCTGAGCATGTTTGAGGCACGATAGTCTAAGCTATGGTGTTCATAGGTTAGGTATATTAAATGTATTTTTGATTTACAATATGTTTAATTTATAGTGGGTTTTTTGGGATATAACCACATCATAAATTGAGGAGCATCTGTATTTAATTTATATATATTTTTCACAGATAATATTTAAAGAACTGGAAATTACATAGTATATAAATATATGTTGTTTTAGCCTTTTGAGAAATATCCTCATTTTATATGTAAAATGTACAATTTTACATTTACAATTTTAGAGTGATATTCATTATTGAATGCATCTTATAGTTGCATAAACCAGGCAATCAAGTAAAAAATTCTAAAAAGAAAGCCAAGACAGACATTTCTGCCATTAGTCTACAAGCCTAAGCAAACAAAACTTTAGTCAATTACCTTTCCATTATATAATTATTTTCAAGAACATATGTTCATTCTTTGAAATGAAGGGACACAAGAAAAATGAGTCAAATATTCTTGAAGTGTTCTGTTTAATTAGTGGACTGCAAAGGTCTTTCTCAAAAGTAAGTTGTTATTTAGCCAAATTTTATCTTTGGATTAGGGAAGGCATTCTCTCTGGTGGTAAAAAGAAAGAACCTCTCTAACTCTTTCTCATTTTCCTCAAAAAAAAATTTCTTCTCTGAAGTCAGCACAACTATAAAATATTTTAAATAGTTCTAAAAACACAGCAGAAAAAATGTTCCAGAGAAACCTAGTGTTAGTATTTTGCGGAGAAAACCAACAAATCTATTCACTCACTGATTGCATTAAAGAAAGTAAGTACTTATTTATGCTACCATTCAAAAATGATTCAAAAAATGTTAAAAGCTAAATTTAAGTGTTAAACAATTAGACATATTATTACCAACAATCCAAACTTGTTTTGAGAAGAAAATTAAAAAAAAAAAATTGCCATAACATTTCACCATCGATGCATTAAAATATTTTAATATTATTAGTTGACTATGGCATTGAATAAGTAAGCAGAGGCACATGGGCATAATAACAATTTAAAGATTAACATTTATCATGTTTTTCTATTTTGTTATGTTCTTTCTTTTTTATTTTATTTTGTTTTCCATATTTTATTTTTGGCATTAGCCATTTTTAAAGAAAAATAAGAATTTTTAAGTCAATTACCTATAGTATGCTATAGTATTTCTTTGAGAAGCTGATAGGAGCTATAGGTTTTTTATTGCTAAGAATTCTTATAAGTTGCCCATCTATATTCGGTTTTATAAACAATTTCAAGAGATTCATGAACACTCTGATTTATATTCATTTGCTGCAGTTTAGGAAACCCAGGCCTAACTAATATGATTTTTGATGTGTACGGTATGTTGTATTCTTTGAGTTATAAATCAGGTACTTCTACAAAATTTGTCCTCTCTTGATTTTTTGCATAGTTTTTCCCCATGTCTATTAAACTGCATATGTTTGTACTATTATCTTTTTATTCTTTTTAAATAGATGATTGGTTGTATTTTTCTTATTTTCCAGTCTCTCAGCTTTTCAAATCTATTTTTAAAATTCCTTGTGGACATGGACAATAGACTAGTGATTACCAGAGGGGAAGGGGTTAGCGGGGAGGGAAGAGGTAGATAGGGTAAAAGAGATCAAATATGTAGTGACAGAAAGAAATCTAACTATGGATGGCGAACACACAATGCAATGTGTGTGTGTGTGTGTGTGTGTGTGTGTGTGTGTGCGCGCCTTACTGTTGAATTGTACACCTGAAACTTACTGTCACTATATATATATATATATGCCACAGCAGGCAATGCAGTTAAGAGTCTGGGATCTTAAAGACAGATTTCCTGGATTCCAATCCTTGTGTCACCACTTGCTGAGTAACCTTGGAAAAAATTAAAATTTGTGCGGCCTATGTTTCAACAATTGGAAAATGTGTTTAATGTTAGTAACTATGCCATAGAGCCATTGTGACTATTAAAATAGAATATTCATATAAAGCACTTAGTATAATGCTTACCACAGAAGAAGTGTCCAATAAATATTAGCCATTATTATCATCATTAACACTAAATACCTCAATTCTCATTGACCTTCAAGTTGCTTTAAGATATAATAATCATACTTTTAAAATTTTTTTATTTTATGCTCCAATTTATTCAATACACATTTTTAACAAAAGTCTGGAATGACCATTTTGGTGTGTCACTTACACCCTGCATGTGGACATTTTCAGCCACTCTCTAGATTCATACATTAACCACTTAGCTGATTCTCTCTACTGTACTTTTGCTTCCATTTTAGGTTCTGTTAGTAAATAAAGTCGATTGATACATCTAATTCGGGTAATAATAGCTAAAATATATATTAAACCAAAATGTATATTAAAATATTCCACTTTGTATTTTAAATTACTGACACTCTTTGTACATTTTAAAATTATAACATTCTTGTTTTTTCTACTTGCAATGAATTGTTCCATTTTATTTCACAGTAAAATCAGCTAATATATATGTAAATAAATGGTATCCATTTTAGCAATATTTTAGGTACTATAGTTTGCCTACCCTTCTTTTTACCTTGGGAACAGAGAGAAGAGCTCTCTTTTGGCAAATTGTTAATATAAAATAACTTACAAAGACATTTTTCATAGTTGATCATAAACAACTTCAGAGAGGAAACATCACGTGTTTGTCTCTATTAGATTAAGCCACAGCATAGGCATCAGAGATGCAGTGGTTTCTATTCCTGGCATCAGTTCCCATCCACGCAACCTTGTATAAATCACTTACACTGAAATTTACCATACCATTCTGTGCATTAATAATCACAGAATTAATTAATGGGCCTAAAGCAGCCCATTCTTCTAGTTTGGATCTTTACTTGGCTAACACTGAAAATCTAAGTGTTTGCAATATCTTTTCCTTCATTTTTCCCACTAATTTTTCATAGAATACTGTAATTTCGTTGGTTAAGATTGGTTGTATTAATATTCCTCTGTGATAAAAATGGGATGTTTGTGAGCACTAGCTGGTATTGAACACACTCTCTAGTAGCTAAATGTCAAATTCTTTATCCAAAGCTATTATTATAGCCCTCAATGTTGGTAAGTTTATTACATTTTATGATGTTTCAAAATTGCTGTGAAGGAAGTGTAAGTAATAATGGTATATTATAAAAACATGGGCTTTAAAATGTCCATATGTGGGTTTTTTAAACTATTTTTGTACTTAAATTAAAATTCTTCGTGGACATGGACAATAGACTAGTGATTATCATAGGGGAAGGGGGCAGGGGGGAGGGAAGAGGTAGATCGGGTAAAAGAGATCAAATATGTGGTGACAGAAAGAAATCTATGGGTGGCGAACACACAATGCAATGTGTATATGTGTGTGTGTGTGTGTGTATGTGTGTGTGTGTGTATGCCTTACTGTTGAATTGTCAACCTAAACCTTACTCTTACTATATATAATGTTACTATAATAAAAATAATAATAATAAAATAAAAAAATAGCTCTTAAAAAGAACTCTCCAATGTTACCCATTTCACTCAGAATAAAACCTATCACCTTATTTCCTGTCACTTTACCCTTTATCTATTCTACAATGGCCACCAATTATATGAAAAAGTACTCAACATCATTACTTTTCACGGTAATACAATTTAAACTCATAGTGAGATACCACCGCAAATTAAAAAAAAAATGGATGGCAAATACCAGGTGTAGGCAAGGATGATGAACAGCAAATCTTTCACACTGCTGGTGAAAGTATACATTATAAAACCATTCTGGAAAAATATTTGACAGTGGCTATTAAATCTAAACATATATATATACCTGAATGATATGGGTGGCGAGCACACAATGCAATGTGTATATGTGTGTGTGTGTGTGTGTATGTGTGTGTGTGTGTATGCCTTACTGTTGAATTGTACACCTGAAACTTACTCTTACTATATATAATGTTACTATAATAAAAATAATAATAATAAAATAAAATTTATTTAATGTTTATTAAATATGACATTAACAAATATCTTTTTATATAGTTTGGCCATAGCAAAAATAAAGATCCTATTTAACTCTAGTTTAGTCGTCTTTGAGAAGTTTACCACATTCGATATAGGTATTCCAAAATAAGAGAATCATAGTAATCTAAAATCTAGAACTCTGAAAAACATTGCATTCAATTAAAATAATGTAATATTTTACAACAAAGGAAAACTAATACACTCTAGCAGTGACTGAACAACTATTGACTTAATTATCAGAACTAAATTTAAAAATTAAAAAAATAGATATTCTTTTCATGCATTAGACAATTGCCTAATTCTATTGTCTACTCGAGAGATGAGTAACACATGGAGTGAGCTCTGAAGTCATGCTTGTCTGCCTAAAGAGCATTTTTCAAACTATGGAATAGGTTAAGTAGAGCCCAAACAGTAAGCAATAGCCTTGCTAAGTATAAGTAACTGAAATAGGAGATTTGGACAGTTCACAAGGCTGTAATTTGTAGAACTGGGTACCAGTGAAGAGAATGCTGCACAAGAAAGGGCCCCAAGAATTAGTATAATACCTGGGAGTTTTGGACGGACTATTCGAGTATGCATGCTTAGGGCTAGATTCTGCTAAACCGAGCATAAAAGGTTTATGCAAGCGTCTGGGCTGAGCAGAGATTCCAGAAGTTGCATGGTGCCAAGAACCATTAGAGTTCTGACGAGTCAGAGTGGAGAAGCCTAACTGATCTCCTCAGTATAAAAATGAGACTCCAGAAGGCCACTGTTTTAAGAGTATGGGTCTAAATAAGATGTGACAGGACCGAGGTTATCCATAGTAAATTAGCTTTTCAATAGGAAAACAAAAAACAAAAACAAAACTTATACATTTAAGGAAGAAAACAAAGTAAGAATCTCACCAATAAAGTGTCTATGATATTCACCATACACAAACAAACAAATTACTGCATATGATAAGTAAGAAATTGCAACCCTTTAAGCAGGAAAGGAAATTAATAAAAGCAGACTCAGAGTTTGACAGAGATGTTGGAATTTGCAGATAAAACTTCAAAGAAGCTATTCTAAATATATTTAAGAATTTAAATGAATATAAGAATCACCGTTGAGAACTATGAAAGGTATGAGAATTTATTCTATTCGCAAGCCAATACTTAGTGTGCTGGTTACATGGCTTCTATTAGAGATGTGAAAAACCACTGTGTCGGGGATTACTTTATTACTCATGGCACAACAATTAGAATTAGCTTCCTGTTTGTATCAGTTCTTCCTGCAAATATGAATGTTTTAGAGCATTTCTAGTCACACTTTTATGTGTGCCGCAGATTAGTAGTTAATATACATGATACCCTTATGTAGCTGTTAGAGTCTTTGTCATATACTCGGTATATTAAATACTTTATCACATATTTAAAATTCTTTTATAAATGAAGATCAAAAGTTCTGAACTTCTTTGGTTTCAAGATTTCTTTATATATGTAAAAAAGTTTTTTTAGAATGTTAAAGAGCTCTTATTTATGAATATCATATGGATATTCACTACATTAGAAAATACAACTGAGAAAATTAAAATACCTTAAATTTAAGATTACAATAATAACCCTATTTCATATTAACATAAATAATATAGGTTTTATATTTTATTTTGCATGACAGTGTTTCAAGTTTTTGTTACTCTCTTTAATATATGGCTTAATAAAACAGCTAGGTTTACATATATCTTTTCTGCATTTAATATGTTTCAATGTGATATTTGGCTGAATTATATGAAGAAAATTTAGTCTCATCTAAATAAGAAGAAAAATGTATTTTAACATTTTCATATAATTGTGGATATTATTCTTTGGTACTATACTAAGATTAACAAGGAATGGTCGGTTACTATAGGGAATCTGAAACCACACCTATAACCTTTTCATACCCTTTTGTGTTGAAATCCATTTAACTAACTTGCAGTTTGAATGTATATTTTTTCATGCACTATATAACACGACATTGTTTTTTGAAAATTATATGTTCACTAAGTTATGCAAATATTCTAAATATTGTATTTTATTATGCAAATTAATGGTTTTGATTACTTATTGAATGTTAGAGAATTATTAATATGCTTAGATCTTAGTTTTATATGAGGTTTATTTTAATGAAAACATATAGTATATCTGATTTGACTTTAGGTATCTTCTACCGGTGCTTAAGTATTATGGGTAATATTTTTCACTCTTTATGTTCTTAAATAAAAAATTTAAATTGCTTCTTTAAATAATACAGAACTTAATAAATGATTTATGTGAGTTTATGTCTCTATAGCAGCATCAAAGATCAAAGAAAATAGGAACCTTTAAGATTGAAACAAAAAAGAATATTAATATATAGTTAAAATTTCTGCAGTGTTCCTTGTTACACCATGAATTTGGTTGCAATGTCAGTAAAAATATGCTTTCTGTATTCATAGCAGTGTCTTTTGAGTATTGACAGTGCTGTTAGATAAAGGTCGTTTAAGTAAATATAGTCATAGAATGTTAGACCTGAATGGTACCTCAGAGATTATCCAGGCCAGCTTTATAATTTTATTCATAAAGAACCTGAGTACTTAAAAGATCATTCGACTTAATCAAGGTGATGGCTGATTGGTGATACAGCTAAAACCAAAATGTAGACCCAAGATTTTTATTAAACGCACTACTCTACTTGACCCTCAAATACAAGTTATGGTTTGTTTCTATTTACTTTGAAAATGAGTAATAAATTTGTGTCTACATATTTTATAAATGAATTAGTTATAAAGTCACAAAAATTAGATAAATAAATATCTATTCATATTTAGTATAAAGTAATATTAGCCCATAAAACTATATTTTTATTTATATTTATAAATCATGTATGATTGTATAAAATATCTACTGAACCAGTGGAATAATCCAAATACCAGCATGAAAATATGAATGTAAATATGAAGATGTATTTTTTTCAGAATCTAGTCGTATTTACTATAAGTTAAAGAAAAGACAAATAAATATCTGACTTCTGGGATTGGATTTTGGTTAGCTGGATATATCTGCTCTCATTCACAATCACATAGAAATATGAAAAAGTTAAAGGAAAACTATGTTTGAAACAATAATTAAATGCTCATCATTTTCTTTCAGAAACGAACTCTCTATATAAGTAATAAAAGCCAAATTTGAGAAAAAAAAATCGAGGCAACTAACAACAGCCACAGGAAAGAGTTCATTGTTTCCCTTGAATGTTACTCTATAAGAAGACTGAAGCCTGAGCCATTGGCTGCCATCTGGCATGGCTTTATAGGGTGGCCAAGCCAAATATATTGCTCTTCCTTGCTCCATCTCCAAAATTACATCTTTTTTTGCAGTTATTTAGAAAAAGTAAGATGAGTAATGCATATGGAATCCTAAAATATATATCCAACTGCAGGTTAGGCAAGGGCAAAGAGAGTTACTATTAGCAGTATATTCTGTATACTTTATTTTCCATATTTCAATTCAAACACATAACCACAGGCTATTTCACATCATCCACAGAAATATGATTTCCAATACCTCATAGATTACCAATAAAGCAGAGGAGAAAAGGCTTACTGAGCAGGAGAGGGTTAGCAGCAGGACTGCAGAATTGATATTTTTCTGTAGGTAGGAGGAAGGATGTTAAAGTATAACACATCAATATTCCTAATTTTCTCTATATAATAAGAAATACAGTTGTCTGCTGTGAATGACAGAGTGGAGATTGGTATGGCACTTATGAAGATTCATGAAAGTTTAGAATAATCATCATGGGAAAGCACATTGTAGCTGACCAAGGAAAAGTAAATAGGTTGGTGATTGGCATTGAAGGCTCTGCTGATGTTTGAGACTGTGCTTTTGTGGAAGAATCAATCGATCCATGTGGCTGCATTTCTAAGTTATATAGGAATGGAGGAGACGAACTGCAATGTTTGACATGGTTTCAGGGTAGCGGTTTTGCTGTGTTTCTGAGGTGGAGAGTAAAGGAGAGAGTAACTCCAGGACACTCATATGACTAGAATCATGTCGGAAGTTAGAGTAGAATATAGGCTGAATAGAAAAAGGAGAACATGCAATAGAAGCAGATGACATGAAAGTATAAAAAGGAAATTTCAGCGACTTTGAAAAATAAATCTAAAGGGAAAACTCTCAAGAGAGAACTGTTATAGATAAAGGTAAAAAATAATATTACATATCTAGACAAATTTGATCTAGATTTTTGAAACTGTATAAAACATGGTCATTGGGAACTGGTCACTAGAGTTGAAGAAATAAAGTTACTATGAAGAAAGAATTTTAGATAAGTCATCTATATAAACAACAAAATGACTCAAGCCCTAGAATATGAGCTGACAAAAACAGAGACCAATTTCTATAGTGAGTGTTGTGCATAAGCAGGTTACTATTAAATTATGGATTCAAGAAAGTGAAAAAATATGCATTTCAAAGGAACAGGAAAATTGAAAATAAGTAAGAGAGCAATGTTTAAAAAGTGATGGTGGAGTATAACAAGAAAACTGATCTCAAATTTTGAATAGATCTGAGATTGGCAAGTGATTCCTCTCTACTGCAGAGAGCCTCAGGAAATTAGAGTTCAAATACTTTTTTTTTTTTTTTTTTATTCAAAGCAGTGGTCTGTTTTCTATTTCTTTCTCAAAGTCTTATAGTTAAAGTCAATATTTTTATCTCTCAAAATGCCCATATTTTTTCTTTATGTTTTAATAAAAACTCTTGTCAGTTTAGAAAGTTCCAACCTTTGACTAGTAATTTAGCATTTATCCTACAGAAATAAAAAAGACATCAAGACGTACAAATTATGTGGAAGTACGTATTATCCCTATTTTGTGTGAGGTATAACATAAAGTGTAAACTTATGATTTCATTTAATATGATAGTTTCAAAGTATTTTAGTATAATGCAAAATTTAAAAAGTATGTGAAAAAAAAATTTTTTTAAAGTCATTGGGAGTTTATTTACAGACAAGTCACAACAACCAGGGAACACAGGCTCTGGCCAGAAGATCCCAGATACATATAGGTCCCAACACTCATTAATCCCAGAACGCTGCTAACAATATGCTAAAAAATAAAAAAATTAAAATTAAATCTTATTTACATGTATTCAAGGAATGAAAGGATTACTCCAAAGCTATAAAAGTTGTTTTCACTGGATGGAGAAATTATAGAAGACTTTTTTTTTTTTTTCTCTGTGAGCTTTCTCATTTTCCAAAGCACAGATGAGTCAAAATTAAAATATCCAAATGATAAAATTAACCTATCTTTATCAATAATCAAATTAAGTGAAAATGGTCTAAACTCTCTGATTAAAGGCAGACATTGTCAAATTGGTAAAAGAGCAAAAACCAACTATATGTTGCCTACATATGATTTAAATATAAAGACACACATAGGTTAAAAAAGTGGGAAAGATATACAATTTTAATACTAAACAAAGAAAACCTAGAATGCTTGTGTTAATACTAATCAAAATAGACTTCAGGTACTACTTTCATAAGTGGAGTTAAAAATATTACTTTTAGTAAAACAATCATTATGATGATAAAGGGAGCAATTCATCAAGATGGTACAATAATCCTAAATGTTTATGTACCTAATAACAGCTTCAAAAGATATGAAGCAATAACAAAAGAAATGTTAGGAGAAATGGACAAATTGAAGAAATTTTGTGAGATTATTGTTAATTCTACCTCAATAATCAATAAAACAAGTAGGCATAAAATCAATAAGTACAGCATAGATGACTTTGAAATTATTGATTGATTTGAATATTCAAGTTCATCTGGAACACTTACCATGATGGAAGATATTTACAAGTCTCAATAAATATAAAAAGATTTAAATTATACAAATTCTCTTCTCTGACCTACATGAAATTAAGTTAAATCAATTTAGGAAGATTTCTAGAAGATCACAAAAATTTAGAAATAAAATAACACTCTTTTAAATAACCTGGGGTAATAAATTAGAAATTCAAAAGGGAATTTAAAAAATATGATGAATTAAATGAAAATAGAATTACAGCATATCCAAATTTGTGAGATACTGCTAAAGCAGTACTTATGAGAAAATTCACAGTATTTAATAACTCTATTAGAAAATTGAAGGATATCAAATCAGTAACTTCAGCTTCAACCTAAAAAAAAAAAAACTAGAAAAATAAGAACAAATAAAATCAAAGTAAGCAGAAGAAAAATGAATAGTAGAAATCTTTAAAATAGAAATCTTTAAAATAGAAAAAAAAATGATTGAGATAATTTAATGAAATCCAAAAGTGATTTTTGAGAAAGTAAATAAAATTGCATCTCTAGGGAAACTAGTTAGGAGAGAAAGAAAGAAAGAGAGAGAGAAAGAGAGAGTAGAAGCACATGAGAGAGAAGATATAAGAGAGAGAAGAAGCGAGAAAGAAAGAAAGAGGATATATTCATATTTCAAGAACTAGAGAGGTGAAATCATTATACAGAATGATATTAAAAGAACAATAAAGGAATATTCTGAACAATTTTATAATACATTTGACAACATGAAATAGATGGTAAATTACCTTGAAAGACATGAAGCTCACTGATAAAGATTGAGGTAATTTGAATAGCCACATTTCTAATAAAGAAAATTAATTTGTACTTTAAAGCTTCCCAAAAAAGAAAATTACAAGAATTTATTGATAAATTCTACCAAATATTTACATAAGGAATACTACAAATTATATATAATATTTTATTAATGTAAAGATGATAGAATACTTCCCTATTCATTTTAAGAAATGAGCTTTATCATGGTACCAAAAGTAAATAAAAATTTTACAAAAAAATTAGATTACAGAGTAGCATCCTTCCTAAATATAGAATCAGAAAGTCTAAACACAACATCACACAATTGAATTCAACAATAAATAAAAGGATAAATGTCATGACCAAGGGAGCTTTATGCAAGAATGCAAGATTGGCTTAATAATTAAAATTAATGTAATTAACCATATTACCTTATAAAAATTATTACCTTATAATCATCTCTATAGGTAAAGAAAAACATTTTAGAAATACAACATTTATCTCTGTTAATAATTATCAATTAGAAATTGAAGGAAATTTTCTTGACCTGATAAAAATTCTACAGTTAATATTATTCTTATTTATGAAAGTCTGAGCTTAGAAATGAAGACAAGGATTCCATTCTCTCTACTTACATTCAACGATACACTAGGGAAACTATATAGTACAATAAGGCAAGACTAAGATGAAATAAAAGTCATTCAGATTCAAAAAGAAGATTGGAAGAATCTGCAATTTGATCATCTATGTAGAAAATGTTATGTATCTACAAGATAGCTACTGGAACTAATAAGTGAGCATAGGTCTATTTATGAAGCAATGCCATTTACATGTGCAATAGTTATTTCAAATAAATAAAACAAAAATGTTTGCAATAATATACTTCAAAGGAAGAGCAAATATATTTTTGGTTGAAATAATCAGATATGGATTTACAGAAAAGGAATAAATTCAGTTTATATCATTTGTAAGGTTCGAATTGGATAAAGGGTAATGTGGGAATAAAATGTCATTGCTCTTGTTGGGAACTAACATAATAATTTATAGCTATGAGTTAAGTCATAACTTACATGGCTTCTTTTTTATTACACTATAAAATATAAATATCTGGCAAAGTAAAATATAAAAAGAGCTCTAATAAATCATATAGATAAGTATTAAATCTAACAAAAATGGTTGAATCAAAGACAAGGATTCAAACATACAATTAAATCTATTAGAATGTTTTTATATTGAATGTTTTCACTCATCAAACATCTTGAAAATATTTTATGAGCTGAGTACTTTAGAGGCACCAGGATGCCTTGAATTTAATTTATTGTTAAATAAACTTAACATTGAAATTATTTGTTCCTTTCGATATAATAGCTATATATTATTATATAATTTTAATTTTAATTTATATCCAGAAAAAGTATATTTTCAGAGCTATAAGAACATAGACAACTAAAGAATCAATTATAAAATAAAATGCTGAGATTTGAAGAATGCTAAGTTTTATACAAGGTATTAGAGATTCACGTTAATTTTTTTTTCTAGAAATTCTTTAAGTTCCAATGATTGAATATATACACAGAAATAAAAGCACCCAAGTGTTTTTCAGTTAATCATTTTTAGTCTTTAAAGCTTAAAAGAAAGAGTTTCTAGAAAAAAAATAATAAAGTGTATTTTATTAGACATATATATATGTCTAATCACTATGTTGTACACCTGAAACTAATAGAATATTGCATGTCAACTATAATTAAAAAACAAATTAAAAAAAAAACACCCAGTGGCTTGAGAGACAGGATACAGGATTACGGCTTTCACTGAGACTAGGAAAAAAATATGGGGTAGGGGAAACTTTGGAGAACAAAGGTAAAGAATTCAGTTCTGGTCCAGCTGAGTTTCAGATGCTATCAAACCTTGAGGTAAATACATATACTAAGCCTCTTGGTACAGTGGTATGAAGTGCAAGGGAGAAACTTGGACTAGAGTCATAAGGTCATTATTCATCAAGATAGATATGAAATGAAATAAGGAGACAGTATGAATTTACTTAATAAGATGTTAGGTTAAGAATGGAAGAGCACATAGGACAACCCTGACAAAAGAAATATAAAGATGGAATACAACACATGGAGATTGCAACAGAGACTAGAGGTGACTAGAGAGGTAGGAGAAAATGCATGTCTTCCAAAACACTATAGAACTACAAATCATTTGTTTATTAAGGTATGCTACATACGTTTCTCACAGTTTAAAAAATATCAAATTGAACATTTTAACAAACACGTATTTATATAAAAATTAACTTCCATGAATATGTTTATAGCAGTTGATAAGTGCAGAAATACTGAGCTTTAGTAGAAAATGAAACATCTATTACCTAAAGTAAGATTTGCAGTCATATTTGTTTACTATATGATCCTAAATGTAAAATACATTTTCCAAAGGGAAAAATAAGAAAGATTTTCAAAATAAAATAAACAATATTAGATTCAACCGAGTTTTTGAGAGAATTGCGATGTTCTGGATCTTTGAGCAAGTCATACATAATTTACTCAACTTTTTTGAGAAAGAAAATTAATATTATATTTGATTTTTATAGTTCTCCATATCTTAAATTATAATTATGTTTGCAGTGCTGCAGATTTTATTCAGAAATATGCTTCATTGACTTAAATAAGAAACTGGTTTTTAAAAGAGGACTGAATTACCCTGAACACTCCACATACTCATTTTGTCCAACAAGGATTTTAAAAAAGGATGCTCACATAATTATTATCTGCTTTCTGTTGGCAGCTGACCTATTTCAGAAACATAGAATTTCTGATGTCCTGTGTGACATATTTTGTGTTTTCTTGATGGTGAATGAAAGGAAAAAAAGGAAAGGGAAGGAAAGGAAAGGAAAGAAGGAAAGGAAAGGGAAGGGAAGGGAAGGGAAAGGAAAGAAACCGATTTAAAATAATTTTAAGGAAATGATTATTTGAAGTTTCAGTACTGATATGCCAAGTTTCAGGGAAAAGCAAATAAAAACATCCAAGTTATAAGTCATTCAAAAAAGGGAATTTATGATGGAAACAACAAGCTAATTTTCACTGTAGCTTCTCTGCTGGGTGCTGCTCTATGGAATGGTTATAATAAATCATTCAATGAATAAATAGAAAATAGAACTTTTTGACTTCCTAAGGATAAGCTCCCGACTTTGTGTACTTAGTCATGAACATCTCTCTCTTTTTTATTACAAATATTTTACACTGTGTTAACTATACCATACTTACCATATTCCAGCAGACAAATTAGACATCTGTGTATAATCAGATGAATATTTGTAGTTTATTTTTTTATTTTAATTTAATATATTAAGTATTTATGCACATGGTGTCAGGGTTTCAGTATACTTTGCTGTAAGAAAACTTATTGTTACCTAGCCATCATTGAAGAGGCTATGGGGAGCATGTTTCAGAAATGCCATTTGCAATTTTATAAACAATTGGATTATTATTTAGAATTCTTGTTTTTTTCTCAAAATTCTAGAGTTTATTTTTAGGCTTATTAGAAATATTCTCCCTCTCTGACTATGTTAAATCCATCTTACGAAATAAATTTGCTTAAGAGACCATCTAGGATAGACCTATACCTTTTTTTTCCTGCACAACCGATGCAGTTTTTTCCACTTCCATTAAATTAATTAAAATCTTGTAAGTTTTTAGGGGAAAAAAATTTAGAATTAAACAAATAAAGGAACTGGTAAAAGAGCAAACAGATAAGAAATAAGGTGAAAGAGATTAGAAGAGACAAGAAGGACATGAAACGGCAAAGAGATGAAGACACTAAATGGAAAGAAATATAAGGAAAAAACATGATAAATTGTCTTTCAAATATAAGAATTTTAGTATTAAATCTTCTGGAAACTTTGTGTATATTTACTACCTAAAAAAATAGAACAAATGTGAAAATGTTAAGGAACGGAAGACAAAAATAACTAATCGGTAACAAAAATTTTAAAGTTTACATCTTTGAAATATTCCCACAGATTTAACAATTATTTAATAGTTTGATTAGCTTATTAAAATTAAAAAGACCTGAAAGCTGAGCTTCTTACTTATGCAGTGCCTTGGATTCAGAAAGTTGTTTCAACCTTGCCACTTACTTTTCAGCATAGAAGCCTTTATACCAGTTAGCCAGAAATAATTATTTTCAAATTAATTTGTTTCAAATTTTCAGTCAAAAAAATGATTTCGTACTAACTAAAGTAGAATGTAAAATGAGCCTTCCAGCCAGAGGTCTTTATGCTCATCCTTAGAAAGGTGAAAGAAGGACAGGACATGCCAAAAGCCATTATATACTTTCTGAGAATAATGCTTCCTCAGAGTTAAGAGGTCAGAAAAGGATATCTACTCAACCTGCATGCATTTCAAAAGTTTTCAGGGAAATCAATGGGAAGAGCTTTGAGAAACTATCAGCCTGTGCTATTCAGTGCTTACTCATGAATATGAGGCTAGGGAGTGGGGAGAAAGCTTAATGCTAGGGGAGCAACAACAGAGAGGAGATAGTGGCACAAAGGGAAAGTGTCACATTATTTTTAATTTCAATATGTCTGTAAGATTCATTATAACAAACAGAATGTTATAGGAGAGAGAGAAAGGTGCACCCTGCACTAAGCTGTTGTATTAGGTTCACTAAAACACATTTCACTAGATTTATAGGCAATTATGTATTTTTGAATCAAGGACTGGATTTTATTTACAATAGACAGCCTATTTAATTAGAAAAAACTGTCCCCAACCTTACCATATGATTTAGTTTGTAAACAACATCCAAAACTTTGTATTCTTTAATGATGTTTATAAGAAATTTTTTAAAGTTAAAAAAAAAAATACCCATGGTTAATTGTAAGGTGCTTCTTCACATAGCAAGACTTAACTTTTGACCTACTGTTGGGAAAAGGTACAGTGAGTAAAATGGAAAAAGCACTGGGCTAAAACTCAGGAGACAGAGGTTTTCATCTTGATGTTGCCATTAATTAGCCATCTGACCAAAAACTTCTCAGTGTATCTGGATATGAATTTTCTCATCTGTAAAATGAGGCAGTTGTTAATTCTAAAGCCCTTTCTAGTTCTAAAAATCTATATATATTGTATTCTCTTTTCTGGCAGTGTAGATAGATTTATGCTGACTTATCCATGTGCATTTTTTCATTCTTTTGTTAGTAATGCTATGCTCCAGTAACCTTGACTGGAAATATTTATAGGTATGGTCCGTATGACAGAGGGTCTCAAAGTGATTTGTTCAAGAATTAAAATCCCCACCATGGCCAATTAGCAAAGACTCCAATCAGTGAACTACCCTGGTGATTCTGTGATGACAGCGATCCCTTGGGGATGTGCTTCCATGAATATCTGACTAGGAATGAATCAAATACACAGTGAAATAATCAATTAAAATTTCAATAACAATGGACAAGTTATAGTCTCTTGAGAGCAAAATTAAAACATATTGCTTCTTCAACTGAATCTTTATGATAGAGAAAAAAAGAGAAAAAAATAGTGAATTAAAATTACAAATCGGTATCCATGAAGTTGAGTATTTCTATGAACTAAATTAGAGTGCATAAATATGCTTAGATTTTAATAGCCCTACCTAATAAACAACAACTGAGAGAGAAATAAAAATGCATATATGTAATTGTTATATATGCATATGTTATATATAACGTTTATAAATATTTATGTATAAAATGTTTACATATGTAATGTCTATGTAGTCACATCTCAGAATCACTGTAGTCTGTGCCATAGTACCTTGTGGAAATGTTGATATATTGTCGTTATATTTTAATAAATGCATTCAACTTGTGCTGCATTTAATCTGAAAACAAAATGGAGAGTGACAAATGTACTTTTTAATAATACCTCTGCAATGTGATAAAAATAATTGAGTTTTACTCTCTTCGTATTAACCCATTTATCTAAGGAACATTGATTAGGAGAACAGGTTTTGAATTTGAAACTAATATGAACTTTATTCTGTGTATAGTTATAAACTTTATTACTGGTTCTTCAAAAGCTCGTTTTAAAAAGACTCGCCTTTGTTTAAATAAAAGACAATGTTGGAGAATGTGGATAAATCAATAATAAACCATAATGTCTTTTATGAGGAATGATAGACTAATAATGGGTCAGTAGTAGCACAGAGTTCAAATTCACATGTATGAGAGTCTGAACAGGCTATATGGTCCAATTCTTCACAACCTATTGTCTGTGGAACAACCAAAGCAAATTGTTCTTCCTTTTTTCTCCATTTCTTTTCTGCTTCTTTCCTAGGGTCTCTGTAATATAATTTAAAGCATTTGCCACTCTGAAATACAATTTGACTTGAAAAATACTGATCCAGCCCAACCCTATTACAGATGAATTCATAGAATTCTAGAGAATTAAAGTGACTTTCTAGAACTAAACAGTTCGTTAGTACCAGAGTTGGAACGTAGGTCTTGTGACTTCAAATGTAGCAATTATCTTTTAGCCTTTTTATAGTCTAAAATCAAGACTGTTTTAATGTGATTTTCTTTCAGTATTCAAAATCTTGAGTGTATTTAGAAAGTTAAATTTATGAAAATTAGATTCTTGCTTAGGAGATGAAATTAGCCAAGTGAAAAAGGAGAAGCTGGCGTTTTCAGCAATTAGAAGCCAATCTCATAATTTAGAAATCTTCACAGATGTGGAAGATGCACTAAATGGGAGGTCTGGGTGTAGCTATCTCCTTGAGGCCAGGTACCCAATGGACATCTTGACCTAAGATTGCATGAGGAAAAAAATCTCCATGATAACCTGCCTAAACTTCCAAGAGATTGGAATGCCCTCACGGTTTTTCAAGTAGAGAGCAGCACTAGTAAACTTTACAAAGGCAAATGGCAATTAGCAGTGCCTTTGCCTTCTCCAGACCTAAAGTACAGCACCAATGAATGGAGACAGGAGAGCCAAACCTATTAAGGAAGTAAGTAAATAAACAATAAGACTTTTTTTGTAAAGTTCACAATTTGAAGGGACAGATAGGAGCCTGATATTAGAAGGTTTTAAATAAAATAGTTATTAAAAAACCAATGCAATAGATTTGACAAAAACAAAAAGAAAAAAAGACTGGTTAATTCTCAAGAATATTTTCATGTTGGCCTTTGGCCAATTTAGCACAATCTGGAGTCTTCCCTAGGGCTACTCAGAGTTTGTACCCAGAAATTTTAGCATATGCGGAATTCAACCCATATAAAATACATTTAATTAGACCACTTAGGCTAAAATTTCTGCTCTTCGTAGTACATCAACATAAAACCAAATATAATTAAAAGCTTGCTTTATGAGCATACAGTCAGAACTAAGTATGTGATGATATATACTTTAAAATTGTTAACACTGTATTTTGAAATAATCTTACACAAAAGTCACAAGAGGTAAAATCAGGATAATAAGCCTGATGCATCTGTTTTCATACTAGGGACATTATTAGCAATGTGACTAGAATATCCACAGTCTGATGGCTTTAAAAGGATGTGCCAAATTTGCCTCTGTGACTCTCATTTTGATTTTAAACCCAATCTATTCATAAAGGGCCAGTTCTCAGCATGACATGCTGTATGTCACTTGGATTGTCTCCATGTTCGGCCTTTGGGTTAATTCATGTTTTAATCTTATGGAGATAGAACGTTGTAAATAAAAATTGAGAGATCTGTTTTCTTAAACCCTATTTGTAAGACACTGAAGCAAAAATTGCACTTTTTGGTACTTAGCTAAGAGACGATAACAGTATGAATGAGAAATTTCTCCTTATTTTCCCCCAAAACCAACTCTGTTGGGAGGTGATAGCTTTCAGAATTGTCAGGGGATTATGAAATTGGATACTGGTATCTGACAGGAGTCTATGGTGCAGCCATGTAGATATCATAGTTGAGCCTGACATTTTCAGTGATGACAGACCATAATTCTTCATGAGTAGATATAAAATTTTTCTTGGCATCTTGGGAGGTACTTTGGGAGTGTTATGTTAAGGATAAACATGGACAATTTGGAGCAACAGCCTATAAAAGGTAGGCTATTATTGGTAATATAACACCCTTTTATTCATTGGCTGTTAAAGACTAGGGAATATTGATTTTGAATAGTTTAATTTTTAAAAAAAACTTTACATCTTCCTGTATCAAGCACTCAACTCACATGACATCTTACTCTTTTTAAACTTATGTGATGAAACGTTCTGCAGCATCAACCTTTACCTCAAGCCCTGGAGAACTCGTCTATTGCTGAGCAGGTCATGAGAGCATGACAGTATAAAGGCTTATGTGGGATCTAGAGCAACAGTTTGAAATCTAACATCCTGGTTACTCTGTCTGGGCTTAAAGACTATCAAACTAATCTTCCAAAGCCGAGGGCCTAAAGAGAACAAGCCTTCCTGGAACTGCTTACTCAGAGACCAAATATTCCAGTCAATGTCATTTGCTGGAAGAAACAAGTACTTCTAATTTTGATGAAGTCACATTCCTGGGACTGCAGACATCCTGGAAAATTTCTGCTAAATTATATCACTATTTGAAATTTTTAAATTGTTCTAAAAGAGAATAATAACACCATTAAATGTTGATGGTTGAAAAAAAATTACCATTCATGATACTAGTAATACATTTTTTAAGTTTGAGTATAATATTCAATTAATTATTATTAAATTTTATTTAACATGTCCCTCGCATTATCATACATATATATATATATTTTTTTTTTGGCAAAGCCACCCTTGGTTGACCTCACAGATTGCAGGGACCGTGTCAGCTTACAATTCCTTATTTATTTATTTATTTTTTTACACCTATACACTTGGTCTTCCTAGGTGTTCTCCTATCCAAGTACTAACCAGGGCCAAACCTGCTTAGCTTCCAAGATCAAACGGGATCGAGCTTGTTCAGAGTAACATGGCAGTAGACCATTATCATATATCTTAAAGTTTGTAGGTAAAACATACTGACAATGCCTATAGGAAACTGCATACTAGCAGCTAGTAGAATACTATAATTTTTCTATGTATTTATATGGCCTCAATACCAAGATTCAGTTGTATTTATACTAAAACCTGCTTATGCCAGTTGAACTCATTATAACATTTAATTGATCATGTAAACTAATGAACTATAAGGAGGAAAAATAGAATTTTTTATATAAAAATGTTTTGAAAGTGATAAAAAAAGTGATAAAAGCGAGTTGCTAAGGAAAATCTAATGAATGAGCATAACCATGAAAAAAGTTTATTAGAAAGTATTCTGCATTCAATTTATTTCATAAATTAAGTATCAATTTATTTTTTAGACATTGCAACTTGAAATCATAGATTTTAATTCTGGAAATTATATGCTTTTGTAAGAAAGATAATAATAGAATACTCAAGCAAACTATATTCTAAATTAAGACTGTATCCTCACACAACTAGGTTGGTTAATGAATATCAACTTATATATTTTAAGTATAAATAAAAATCTCATGTATTTTTAGAAGAAATAATTTTTATGCTAAGGCTTGTGCAATTTGACCTTATCTGAGGATTTTTCTGCCGTTATCGTTTGTTTGTTTTGCATACAGTAATATAGATATAAAATAGTAAAGTATACCAGTCTATTTTGAAGAAAATCTTTATATTAAAAACATTAATTTTCTTATTTTTAAACTAAAAGTACTGAAGATTGCAAGAGTATGAAATATTTAGATTCAATGTTTAAATTACGGAAATTATTAAATAAGCAGATCATGAATTACCAATATGATATTCTATTTGATTATTTTTTTCAGTATGTGTAAGATGATTTTGAAGGAAGAGAACAGACAGATTCATCATTATGTAGATCTAAACCAAAGAAATAATATGAAAAACACAATCAGTGGTGCAGGAGGTGAAAAACATAACCAAAGAACAGAACAAATGCTTGTTTTAAGATTCAGTAATCTATTTTGAAATGCAGGAATAAATTAACAATTGTTATAATAATGAGTTGGAAACATTTTAACATCATATAATAAAGTTTAAACCAAACTTGGATGTATGTACTTTTTAATATACATTTCTTGCCTAAATGATACTGGCTATGGCATCCTCTTCTACCTTCCTCTTTATTAGAAAGCTTATACATATAATCATCCTATAATAAAGAAGACATTGTATAAAATCTTTTGATTTAGCTATTTAATGTTCCAAAGCATGATGGAAAAGTCATCTGGAAAGATTTGGAATGACTGCCCTATAAACCATTCTACAACTCTGTGGATAAAGAAATGACAAAGTAGTTTGAAATTGTTAAGTAGAAGTTGGAGGATAAATTCTTCTCAACATTTTTGTTATGGATTTTCAACTTCTTGGAACATTTTGTTTGGGTTTAGCAGCACCTAACTACAGGATATCTTATATCTTTTGTCTGAAACCACTGAGGGCACACTGTCATGTTTCGGTTGACTGATTCTCAAGTTGTAATTCAGTTTGAGACTGACTTTTGTAGGGAATTTAGGATAGGAGAGAAGAAGATGGCGATGATGAAACTTTTGGAAAGGGGAGTGACTAGTACACCACTGACGAAAAAGCCTTTGAAAATAACTTCTCAAGCAAAACCTTCACATAAGAAACAGATTAGTCATCTCCACAATCATAACATATTGCATTTCCTTTAACAGGTGGATAAATAACTCCGATTAGTAAATGTTTTAAAAGAACACTTTATAATACTATTTTCAGATTATTGTGTATGTATCAGAGGAGAGCAGGTAAAACTGAGAAATCGTATCAATTTAACATTTGATCTATTCCCTTTTTCTATTTTATAAAGAATTTTCTTTGACAAACAGTATAATAAGTATTAGAGAAATTTTACAAAAATTACTTTTATACCTTGTGAAATAATAAGATACATATACCCCAGTTGCTCACACTGAGTTTCTAAAACCTTTAAAAATAGGAGTACTTGGAGACTCTTTTGTTCTAATACTTGGTCTTTGATCCCAGTTCCTGACAATTTCCTGAATGATAATAGTGTCTAACACTACTAAATCCCTTGGAATCTCTTAGGTGATGGGAATGTCTTTTGTTTTAATGAGGTGACTCTTCTTGGGCACCTGGTTGGGAACTGGTTACCAGAAAGAACAGACCATGTTAGAAGCTTGGGATTTTCAACCCAATCCCACCCACCCACCCCCATTCTACAGAGAGATAAAGGGGATGGAAATGGAGTTAGTAGTTAATCATACCTATGTAATGAAGCCTCCATAAAAATCCTAATGAAGCCTCCATAAAAATCCTAATAGTGCCAGATTTGGGGAGCTTCCGGGTTAGTGAACACATCAACACACTAGGAGGGTGGTACACCCCAATTCCACAGAGAGAGAAGTTCTTGCACTCAGGGCCCCTCCAGACCTCACATTATGCATATCTGCATCTGACTGTTCATCAGTATTCTTTATCATATCCTTTATTATGTCATAAACTGGTGTTACTGTTGGGAGCGATTTGAACTTGGGTATAGCCCTAACAGAAGGGGTGGGGTATAATGGCACAGAAGTGTAATTAGCATTTTTCCTCAGTTCTTCCTCATTGATGCAGTGAAGAATCACAGGTCAGTGAGATTTAGAAAAGATTTATTAAAAGTATACTTTAGAAAGACAGAGCACACTCCAAGGAGGAACATAGTTTTAGCGAAGAGCTGTAACAACCCATAAGTGAGAATATCTGAATTATATTTGGCCATGATGAGTGGTTCCAAAGGCATTCTTAGGTGATTGGCAAGTGAGGTCATTTTGATTGACACTTGTCTGTTGTATTACACTTTGCCTATGCACATGCACTTATCCAGAATTCAGTCTGTTATAATTAGATTCATGAACTTTGGGGCACAAACATGGTATTATAATAACAGTATAATGAGCATTAGGTTATGGGCCAATTAGGGTAGTACCTTCTGCACAGGCAGTTGTGGCTGGATTAAATTAGCTAAGATTATCACCCTCCTGTCCTTTGACCCTGAGGATGCAGGAGGAATTCTCTCACTACCAATAGGGTGTTCTTGGGGTGGTCTCCAATGTGAGCCTCTATTCCTTTTTTCCCCTGTAGCTCATGTCAACTATCTACCTAACACCAGTAACATAGATATGTATTTCCCTGAGCTCTGTGAGTCATTCAAGCAAATGATTAAACCTAAAGAGAGGATCATGAGAACTCCAATCTATTCCAATTAATAATAATATTTCTTATTATTTTATAATGTGTAAATGTAATTTTTGTGAAGTTGCTCAAATATGTATAATATATTATTTGGTAAAGAAAATTCTTTGTAAAATAGAAGGGAAATAGATTGAATGTTAAATTTATAAAATTGAGGCAGTCTTGTGAGACTAGCCCTTATCTTGTGGAATCTGATGCTAACTCCATGTAAATAGTGCTAAAATTGAATTGAAATATAAGACACCCTGCTGGTGTCTCAGAGAAATGCTTGGTTTCTGTGTGTGTGTGGCAGGGGTGGGGGATTGATTAACAGTGACAAAGATTTTTTGCTTGACCAAACTTTAGACAAGTTCCTCCACTTTCTTCTAGGCATTCAGTGTTCTTGTAAAATCTAGTTTTAGCAAGAACTCTGCTAAGTCATTTTAACCAGAACCTCCCACCCTCAATATCTGATCACCCTTAATATCTAATCAGAATTCTCCACCATCCCCCAGACCTGGCTTCAGCAAAAATCCTGTTAGTTTGATTTAGCCAGAATCTCCCCTATTTTTTGATGTTTCTTCTCACTAATTTCCCTTTCAAAGACCCACATCCTGCTTTGGCTATAAAATTCTTGCTTTCCCATGATTCATTGTTGAGCCTAATCTCTTTCCCACTGTAAATGCCACTGTAGTGGTCTCTATACCTTTCACAGTGGTTCTGAAACATCTACCTTACCATCTTTAATAAGTGTCATTGAATAATTTTTTCTTTAACACCAGAAGAGTCAGTAGTAAAATGTTCTGCTGTGTGAGTAGTAAAGAAAAAACAAACAGGAGTGGTTTTTTTTTTTCCTTTTCACATGTTTATAGATTTCTTGAGTTTTAATAATGAAAATGAATTAAATGATTTTTTTCATTCATTTTTATCTTGTAAATTTGAAACCGTACCAACGTGACAAATATGTCATGGATTCTCTATTAAAAAAGTCAGTGTATCTACTTCAGTAAAACCCAAGCATTCACAAAAGAGTTTAAAATATTTAGTAAGACATCACTGAAGAAAATGTTTATGTAGTCCTCACTTAGTGGACATGAAAAAGTTAAGTAGCAAAGTTCTAGGCTATTACAGCTGGATTGCTGGTAGCATGTATGCCTTATAGTGCCATTAAACAACTGACATAGAATCAATTATTTCTGCCCAGTAGGGAAGACTTTTTTTTTTTTCCAAATAACCTCTAAGCTGTTTTCTTCCCACAATTTTTAACTCAGATCCCTCCTTCTACTGCCAAAGGCCTGAACAAAGACAGGATGTAGAGCAGACATTTAGCATGTGCGCACACGCATGCACGCACACACTCAAAAATCCATTCCAGTGTATCTAAGAGATGCTGGAAAAATTTTGATGAAAGTGCCCTGAAAGAAGAGCAAACATAATATGTTCTGCATTGTGTGAGTTTCTTCAGAATCAAATCAGGAAAAGCGGTAGTTAGAGATTTGAAGTATGTTTAATGAAAACCTTATTCTAACCTTTGTTAAAAGACAAGCAACTGAATTTTAACAGTTGTCTCATGTGAGATAAAGAGAATTAATATCCACAGTGTGTAAAGAACTCCAACAAATCACTAGAAAAAGTTTTCAAATAGACAAATATTAAATGATTTTAACTAAATAGGAACAGAAAACAATATCTTAAAAAGTGTTTGATTTTATTAGTAATCAGAAAAATTAGAGGGGGAAGAATCATATTGACATACAAATTTATACCCATTAACAAAAATAATTTAAAAGAAGGCAAACAACACTTAGTAAGTGTTAGAAAGGTTTTGGAGACATGAAAACTCTTATAGCCTGTTGGGAAGAAGTAAATTGGTACAACCACTGTGCAATATGTTGTAGACTAAGATCATTTAAAATGTTTTTAATATGTAAATAGCTTATAGTTCTATCTTACAGATATATCACCTACAAAATGATTACAAATACGTAGTAGAAAACTCTATGGGGATGTTTATTGGATTTTTTTTGTAGAGTAGAAAACTGAAAAAAAAAGTTCATCTGAAGTGATGTAGATATATAAAGAGAGGTTTATTAATAAAATGAATTATAATCCAGTAGTTAAAGTGATTAAATAAAATCCGTCTGTATCAATATAGTTATAAATACCTAAAGATAGATAAAACAATAGTAATTATGCAACAATAATTTATATAAACTTAAAAACAAATCTTAAAAAATATTCCATATAATTTAATGCATTAATAATATATTTTGAAAAAGTGGGATGAAAATGGACCAAGGAGAGTAATAGAGGAAATTTCTGTTTTTTTCCTAATCATTAAAAAAACTCTGAAGTTAATATAATATATATTTATACTTACTAGTTGTGTCTGTTTACATGATTAGTGGATTATACTCATATTTTTTATTTTAAAATTAAAATATTTAAAATTATTATGTTTAGATTAATTAGTATAACTTGTTGAATTATTATGTTTAGATTAAATGCTATAACATGATAAAAATGTAAAAGAAATAAAGTAAAAGTGAAGACATTTTAGTTATGTGGAGTCACAAAAGAAAGTTTGTGCAGAAAGGGAGATTTTTTCAACTCAGACTTTATGATATTTGATAAAATGGAAAGTATCCATAAAAGCGTGTCTGCAGCATATTGAAGTAAAAAGTTGACTCAAAGAAAAGCTCTTCTGTGATATTCGTTAATTCTAATTTTTTGTTTTTTGCTATTATGAACTGAACCAACAGCTCAATTTCACATAACACTATTTTTACCTCAAAGACCAATTTATAGACAAATTATGATTATTCAGATTTGGGCAATTGGTTGATAATCTTTCAAAAATAAAAAATAAGTAAGCCTATCACAACAAGGAAAACAACAAATACTTTTATTGAACTTTTTTCTATCACTACTGGTAACTTAACAGCTTTCTTATACTCACATTTGCATACTTTCCTGATGAAATAGGTAATGTTACTAACAAATGTGATTTTTTTTTACATTATGTAATTAAGTGTGTCAGTCTTTTGAAGATCTGTGAAACCTGATAAACGAATCTTTTGCAAATAACTAATAAATGATGGCACAAAATCATGAATGTGTAAAAAATCATAAGTTTGGGAAATTGATTTTAATAATTGAAAAATTGAAAAATTCAGTAATATGGTTCCAGATTTCACATTGCACTAACATTTAAGAAACTTCTGCTTGTCAAGTTTTGGTATAGTATCAAAGAATATCCATAATTATTTGAAAAGCTTGTAAAATACTCTTTATAACTTTTTCAAGTTGACATAATTCAACCAAACAATATCACAATAAATTGAATGCAGAAGGAAATATAAATATACAGCCATCTTCTATTAAGCCAGAAAGTAGAGTTGGCCCACTGTAAAACAATGCCAATCTTCTCACCAATGTTTTTGTTTTAAATTAATTATTTTCATTTTAAAAAGTTATTTATGCTGATATGTAATGGGATTATTATTGTCATTTTAAGTAAAATAATAAATGAATATTTTAAACTTTAGAAAAAGAAAGGAGATTTGACATATACTGAAACAGCTAATATGTTGCAGAAAAAATAATACCACCTCTGAAAACTATTAAATGTGCAAATATACATTTTTAATTAGGAAACTAATGTCCTAGCTCATTTCACAGTCTATCCTCTCAATCCACTAATGAACAGAACAGCTTTTATATGCTGTTAGTTGTTCATTATTAGAAATGCTATTTGTTTAATCATAACTATACATTTTAAATCTTTAATAAGATAATTATAGAGCTATTAAAAATGCATTTTAATCAAATTTTGTTTAGATTGTAAACAATAATATTAAAATGATTGCAATATAAATATATATATATATATCTATGCTGATATTGAATCAATCAGACTGTTTTATTCATTTTCTGTAATAGAATTTTTGTTAATTATTTTAATCCAAGGAAGGATTTGTAACTGTCTTAAACATAGCATAAGAGCTCTTGGGTTATTTAATAACATAACTTGCAATATAAAACATATAATGCCAGTTTCATAAAATAACATATTTACCCACAATTTCTAAAGATTCGCTATTGTGAAGTAAGACAAAAGTTGTTGGATTATCATATTTGATTTGATAGAAAAAGAAAAGATTTTCTATAGTTTTCATCACAAGACATTGTCAGTACGCCAATGAAATTAATTTATTTATAACACATAACACTTTGGAGAATAAGAGCCGAATAATATCGTTGACTTTTCTCCCCATCTTCTTGACTTTTTAAAGTTACCTACTGTCTTTAAAAAGTGATAAAAGGAAAAAAAAATCACAGAAGTAAAATTGTTTATTCTATAATAGTGTTGGTCAGTTCACAACAGAGTGATTCTGGCAAGGAAATGCAGAAAGAGCAGAATTATAAAAAAATAAAAGTTATAGTTAAGGACAAAAAAAGAATATATTTCAGGAAATCTACTAGACAAGGCAGGATTCAAAAATATTGTGAGATACCATCAATATCAAGGATGATTTATAGAACATGAAGAAAGTCACATCTTTAAACCCTTATTATTTATGTAATTTCCTCTTTTTCTACCTTGAGTTCCTTTAAACATATACGTTTTCTATACTGACTTTATTATCTTCTCTTTTGCTGAAGATCAAGTACAGTATTCTAGGACACTGGAAAATGTATTTTTGGTTTATTTGTACAAAAGATATGACAATGAATTTAGATACCCACATTTTGTCTGGAAAGTAGATAATAGAAATTTGCTGTTATACTTATTGACATTGAGAAATTGGTATCAAACTGAAACAAAAATCTGTATTTTACTAAACATGCTCAATCACTCAAATCCTAAGCATGAAATAGCTACATTCATTTTTCAATCTTTATTTCTTATTTTCCCTCCTGTTTGGTCATTTTCATATTTAGCACCATTTATACTTTACCAAGGTAGAAATAGTTAAAAAACAAAAACATGTAATTTTTACAAATTTTTCTTCTAGTAACTGATTTGCATGGGGCTGGACTAGAATGAGAACATTTTCTTGCTGTTGTTATTATTATTAAATTAAAAGTTGAGAGATATCTTTGCGTATTGATATAGATTGCAGAAGTTATGTCTATCACACACACATAGGGCTCTTTGAAAAAAACAAAAAAACACCGAAACTGATTAAAAGGGTTAATTCCATAGAAATCATTGCTCATGTCATATATATATATATATAATATATATGTATATATGTGTGTCATATATATATATACATATACATACGTATATACATATACATACATATATATGCTATATATACATATATACATACGTATGTATGTATGTATGTATGTATATATATATGTATGTATATATGTATGTATATGTATATACGTATGTATATATGTATATATAGCCAGTTCTATCACTCTACCTATAACTGATTGCAACCCAAGAATTAATTTGCTAGGGCCGCCATGTAAAAGAAGTTCACAGATTTCACTGTATGAACATTGAATTGAGGCAAACCTGCACAATTAAATCCTATCTGGAAAATGGTGTGTGAACAAAACAATATCTGTGTCTCTTTTCACTTTGCTGCCCCAGGTGATATTAACCAACTCATCGGATTTCTTTAAAACCAGGAGTGCTAGCCAGTTTTAGTATACAGTTCACAGTGTCTGTGTTATAAAAGTAGTCTCTCATATTCTTTTATGTATTTCTATAGAACACATGCATCAAACAGGATCTGTGCATTTCTTTTATTTTTTTATTTTTTTCAAATAAAAGATTCGGTATTGTGAAGTAAGTGATATATTTTTATTTTTTTCAAATAAAAAATAAAGAATAGACATCTCCTTTATATTAGGGTTTTTTTTTGTTTGTTTGTTTTGTTTTGTTTTAAGTTGGAAATATTTTGACCACTTAAGGCAGGAGAAAAGCGTCACTTGAAGGTTGTCCTTTGCAAATCTATCTCGTTTTTGTGATATACCCTGCATTATTATTATTAAGGCAGTATTGTGGCTGAGGGTTGAGCTTTGGAGTCAAACATATTTTAGTTTTAATCCCAGGTTTTAGCTTTACTAGTTTGAGGTCCAGGGAAATTTGTGCAATGCTTTTGAGAATTGTTTTTGTCTTGGAAAAAAATGAGAAAAATAGTAACAGGTCACAAAGATAATATATCTAAAACACTTAGCAGTTCCTGAAATATAGCAAATGTCCAATAAATGGTGGTATTTATTATTAAAAGACTGAAAGTAACTAACAGATAGAGATTATCACTATGGAAATTGAAAATGAGAATCATAAGAAAAGAACAAGTAGTATAGAAAATTTAATATTCAGTGAAAAAATTAAATTGATATGATCTAAATATTTTAAATATGTCTGTGCTGAATATGATTATTTGCTTTTGCAAATAATTATTCCCATCAGTGTTAATGTATATCACCTTACTGGAGCAGCAAATCAGTTATATACACACTCAGCACCAGTGCTCTTTCACTATGCTTTATAAGTAGTCAGCAAGAAATTATTGCTCTGTATTTTTTATCGACATAAAAATAATTATAAATGATTATTTACTTTATTTTCTTTATTATCATAAACAAATAATTAGACAAAATGAAATGATTATTCTCTTACATCAAGAAGCCATAATAAGAAAGAGAATATATCATATATTTGTCTTGTTGTAATGACAGACCTGGATCCACACTGAGCCATCCTTGCCCTCTCCCTCGGTCCCACTAGGGTTTCTAACTTTTTCAGCCAAGGTAACCCTACCAAACTCACAAGGAGGTCCTTTAACTTCTGGTCTCATTAAATTACTAAAAGGTAGTTATTGGAAAATATCAAATATCTACCCTAGAACTGTGTGATGTTAATATTTCAACAAATATTTATTAATGATTGTTCAGCAAGACAAGTTCTAGCTTTGTGAATCACCCAGGTAGGAGTGCTAGACTGATACAACATAAAGTATGAAACATAAAACATATAGCATATCATTACAAGATCTCTAACCTTAGAACAGAGGGAGATTAATTTCAGGGGGAAAAAAAGTACTATTTGCCATTATTCTGAGTACT
This sequence comes from Pteropus alecto, assembly GCF_000325575.1. NCBI lineage: Eukaryota > Metazoa > Chordata > Mammalia > Chiroptera > Pteropodidae > Pteropus > Pteropus alecto. The sequence goes on along the minus strand of NW_006494614.1, from coordinate 25,648,779 downwards.
CTACAAAGCAGCAATAATACTCAGTGTGGTGTATGGGGCAGCATCTGACCAGCTGTTAGTGTTCTATGTAATCTTACTACAGAAATTTAGAGCAAACAAAAACTTCAAGAGCAATTTGACAGAATATGTTATGTCTTTTATTTCTAATAAAATTGGCTCATATTGTATACATTTGTTTTTATTTTACTTTTATGGTGATATATATTTTTAAATACCTCCGTACAATGGTTTGAAATGTTTTTTTTTTTTAACTTGATATTTTACACATTTTGTAAAAAACTAAAATATAGTTTTGCTACTCAAAGTACAATTTTTAGACAAGCAGTTTTGGCATCAACTAAGAGCTTGTTAGAATTCATAATCTGAGGCCCATCTCAAACCGACTAAGTCCAGATCTGTACTTTAACAATATCTTCAGGTATTTCATATATACATTAAGTTTTTAACTAATTGAAATACATTAACATATGATAAATGAAACTCACTTAAACTGTGCAATTTGGTAAATTTTGACATGTACACAACAGTGAGACCATCACCATATAGAACATAATGAATATATCCATCACCCCCCAAAGTAGCTACAAAGTAGCCACTTTGTAATCACTCCATCTTTCTACTCACTGCCCATACCCATTTCTAGGCAACCATTGCTATGCTTTCTGTCACTCTACATTACTTTGCATATTCTAGATTTTTATAAAATGTGATCATACATTGTGCATTCTCTTTTGTCTGGCTTCATTCACTTAACAGAATTATTCTGATTTATCTAAGGTGTTACCTATAACGATAGTAAGTATGTTTTTATTCCTAAGTAGTATTCTATTATACAGATATATCACATTTGTCTATTTTCCTATTGATGGAAATTTGATTTGTTTCAAATATTTTAGCTATTATAAATAAAGTTGATGTACAAGCCATTTATGTACAAGCCTTCATATGGACACATGCATTACTTTCTCTTTCATATATACATAGAAGTGGAATGTCTCAATCTTAGATATATGTTTAACTTGTTAAGAACTGTCAAATTATAGTTGTACCATTTTTTATTCTCAGTATGGTATATTAGAGTCCCAATAACTCCACATCCTTGTCAACAGTTGAAATGAACAATCTTTACTTTTATACTTTCTAATAGGTGTGTTATTTTGTTTTGTTGTGCTTTTCATTGCATTTCTCTAATGAATAATATTGTAGAGAATCTTTTCTTAATTTGAATCTGTATATCTCCTTTGGTGGAAACTTGTTAAAAACCTCCGCTTTTGCCCTTTTATGTTTGGTTATTTTTTGTTTTATTAAGTTTTGAAACTTTAAATATTCTTGATAAAAAAACTTTATCCACTATGTGATTTATAAATATTTTTTCACATTCTTTGATTTATATTATACTTCTCTTATAGTGAATTTAACATACTTTTTCTTCTATGTATCATGCTTTTGTTGACATATTTAAATTATATTTTCTCAACTCAGGTCACAACAATATTCTCTTACAACTTTTATTAAAAGCTGTATAGTATTATTTTTTAAATTTAGGACTTGAGTCCATTCTAAATTAATTTCTACATATCATGCAATATTAGGGTCCACCTTTTTTGCTTTGTTTTGTTTTTGCACATATTATCCAATTATTCCAGCATCATTGGCTGAAAAGTCTTAAGTTTTACTACTGGTCTTTCTACTTTTATTAAAAATTTGTTGTCCAAATAAGTGTGGGCCTGTTTCTGGAATCTCTGTTTTATTCTCTTGATCTATTTATCTATTTTGATGCCAATACTACATTTTCTTGGTAACTGTAGCTTAATAATTAATTAAGTAAGGTAGTTTTAAAGTAAAGTCATTTAACTTTGCTCTTCAAAGTTATTTTGGCTATCCTAGATTTCTTGTATATTCATATGAATTGTACGAGTCAAGTTGAGTCAATGAGTCAAGTTGTCAATTTCTACCTAAAGTACCAGCTTAGATTTTGATTTGGAATGCACTGGATTTTTAGATCATTTTGAGAAAATTGATAACTATATTGAGTGTTCCAATCCATGAACATAGTTTGCCTCAATTTATTTAATACTCCTGCAATTTCTCTCAGCAATATTTTGTAGTGGTCAGTGTCAAGGTCTTGCATGCCTTACTTCTGATTTATCCCTAAATATTTCATATTTGTATATATCTTAAAATGGCAATAGTTTATTAATTTAATTTCCAGCTTCTTGATGCGAAGAGCAAAACATACAAATGATCTATGTGTTTATTTTTTGCATGCTTATATCCTGCAACCTTGATAAGCATACTGTTGGGTTACTAATATTTTAGTAGATTTCATTGTCTATTCTATTATAGATGTTCATGTTGTCTGTAATTAAAACAGTTTTAGCTATTCTCTTACAATCTGGTTGCTTTTAATTCTATTTTCCTACCTTATCACATGAATAAAAACCTCCAGTAAAATGTTGAATTAGTAACAGCAAACGCTTCTGTTTTATTGTTGATATTAGGGGAAAGCATTTAGCATTTCACTATTAAATATAACATTAGCTCTAGGTTTTTCATAGATGCCATTTGTAAAAGAAGTTTTTTTCTATTTTTATGAGAGTTTTAAAACTCATCCTTATCAGCATTTTATAGGAGTATCATATGGTCTTTCTTTTATTTTGATGATTTGCTAAATTGCATTGATTGATTTTTAAATAGTAAACACCACCTGCATTCTTAATCTAAAGCTAAGTTGGTCATGATGAAGTATCCTTTTTATGCAGTTTTATATTTGATAGCTTCACTTTTGGTTAGAATATTTTTATATTTTTATGAAGAATATAGGTCTGTGTTTTGTTTTTTTTTTTTTGCAATGAGTTTGTCTAGCTTTGGACTTGGAATAATGGTGGACTCATACAATGTATCAAAAAGTATATTTCCTTTTTAAAATGTGTTTAGAAGAGATTGTGCAGAATTAATATTATTTCATTATTAAATGTCTGGTAGAGTTCACCAGAGAAGCTATATAATCCTGGATTACACACACACACACAAATATAGGATTTAAGGGATCCCAGATAACCAAAACAATGTTAAAAGAAGAAAAGTCATTGACCTTAATCTACATTTTTTAAAAAACTAAAAAAAAAAAAAAGAGCAAATGAAACCGATGGCAAGGAAAAGAAAGGTCAGAGCAGAAGTCAATAAAATAGAGAACCAAAAGCAACTTAAAAACTCTATAAAATCAATTCTGGTTCTTTAAATATACAAAAACAAAATTTTAAATCATTCTTTTACATGTGGATATTCATTTATCCCAACACCATTTGTTGAAAAGACCATCCCTTTCACCACTGACTGCTCCTTGCACACTTATCAAAAATCATTTGCCCATGTATGTGAGGGCTTATTTGGATTCTCTATTCTACTTCGTCTATAGGTCTAGTCTTATGCCAGTACCACACTGTGTCGATTACTTTAAAGTTGCAGTAAGCTTTGAAATCAGGAAGTGTGAGTATTTCAACTTTGATATTTTTTGAGATAGTTTTGGTTTTTCAGGGTCCCTTAAGATTCTATATTCATTTTAGGATTTTTTTTTTCATTTCTACAAGTTACTATGAATTATTTAAAAGTACACAATAAGCAAATCAAATTTCTTTAATGAATTTTCTTGCACATTGAAACTGTAGCCACACTTTAAAAGAATCATAAAGAAGAAAAATATGTAAACGTTATATTTATAATACAACAGATGGAATATCGAGGAATAAAATTTGTTGATATTTTTTAAAAAGTATTTTTTTCTCTTTTCTTGATATGCTCTGTGTATATGACAATTCGAAGCTCTGTTATGTGAAGAAAAAAATAAGTGGGGGGTGAATTCATGAAATTTGTAATGTTGACTTAAATCACTTTACAATGTAGATCCTTCCTTTGGATAGTCAGATAATATTTTACTTGGTACTTGGTGTTTTTGAACAAATAAATATGCAGAATTAAGCATAGTCTAGCAATTACCAACATTTCTAGTATTATACAATTTCCACTGTCCCTGTATTTCTCTGTCATTGAGTATTATAATTGCTATACTGAAAGTTCTTTATTTTCTGCAGTTATTTTTCATCCCAAGCTTTGCAGTGCCATTGAAAATATGTCAATGTATTGAAAAATGCTCAATGTAAAAGGAATACAATCCTGCTTACTTATTTTTAAGAGCAAATAAAAATATTTCTTCAACAGTATGATTTTAATCTGTGCAAGTTAGCCTGTACTGATAATATGAGGGCTATGTTTTTACTATAAAAATAAAAAGAATGATTAAGCAAACTAAAAATTAGAAACAGAAAAATGTAAAGTACAATACGCAGATGCAGTTAAATTCTGTTTCTTCAATCAAAAGTTCTATATATGAGTTTATGATTTTAATAATAATCATTTTAATAATTTTCTTGAGAAAATTTTATTTCTTGAGAACTTAACACATTTTCATTTGCTCTTATTGTGGAAACTCATAATGTTAAAGATACATTAAAGAGAATTTTGTTAATTTCAAAATTCAGGCAGATATGCCATTAAACCATTTGAAAGAGAGGAATTGTCAGTAAATAATTAATAGTTTTTATTTTTTGTATTTTTTTGAAATTTAGTATCTACCAGAAAAAAAAAAATTAAGTAGTTGGACAGTTATGGCAAATTCCCCTTTCCAGTTATCTCTGTATCTCTGTGACAGATTTTTTGTATCTTTATAGAGCTAACATACTCTAGGAACCACAATTTGTTGCCTTATTTGTGGGAAGGCGAAAGGATGAATTTGAAATATTTTGCTACTGTTAACATTAATGTGTTTTATCTTAATAAAAAATGGGTTAACTGGTTGCCCTAAAAATAAGCATAAAAAATTATAAATTATATCTTAATTACAGGGTCACTTTTTGTGTTGCAGGCATTTCAAAGTGTCCATTTTGGGAATTAACACTTTCATATAGATTACCAGAAGATCAGATCATTAATGAGATAATATAATTCTGAAAGAATTGGTCAGCTCTTAAGGGGATGTGGGATTTATCTCAGCTCCAAAAAAGAACATAATCAAAATTAAGAAAAAAATATCTTCAGCATGACTAGATGGAAAAATGATTTTTGAATTGGAGAACAAATAAAATCAAAGCCAATGACTTTTCTTTACAAACACAACTAGACAGAATTATCCCTAACTGGTTTAATGTTGCCAGATGTAAGATTAATCACAGAATTTGGGGTTCCCTGTCTCTCCTACACATTGACCATCAAACCCAGCAAATAATAAATTAAAAAATATAATAAAGTGTAATTATATATATATATATATATAATTAGTATATATATGGTCTAGATAGACATACATAACATATTTATCAACACACACATATACATACATGTAAATTTTGAGTTATTTGGTTAGAATTAACATCACAAGCACCAGTGAAAGGATCTAAAGTCACAAATAGTATATTCACTTTGCCTTGATAACTTGGAACTGATGATGAGGATGAATCACCTAGTGGTGAAGGAGCTGGATATGTATAAGTGTGTGTTTGGTGTCTGGATTTATTTTGAGGTAAACTGGAAGACTCTTTTTAAATCTATATGTTATTGCTTTTATGAGAAAATGTTCAAATCAAGTCACCAGTCATAGCATAAGTAGGAGACCAGACTCTGACTCACCGTACTCTAGAAAAAATTCTACATTTTGAAACATACCAGAGTTTAATTTAGTCAAAGACCCAGACCTCTTGCATACCAGGCTCATGTAGCACCAAATTAGAGTGGAAACCATTGAATAAGGTAAAGTATATTATGAGAAAAAATGTTACCAAATAAACATTGGTTGAAATTTTCAGAAATGTTTCTTGTACACCCAAAAGTAAACCTTCCCATGATTGACCTCTCATTTACAAACTTGTACTAAACTTTGTGACACTAATAGGCAATAAGATTAATTTGGTTTTATGTCTTTTAAACTAAGAAAACTGTCGAAAAGACTCCCTGTTGAACAACCTGCCCATCCTGTCATTGCCCTTTTCTTCCTATGGTTTGATTTGGTTATATAGATTTAGTCGTATGAAATTAATTTGATCATATAAACTTCGATAAGGTCCTAATGAAAGCCAGCCCTGATTTTTTTTTTTTTTCTTTTATTGAGACTCTTGAATTTCCAATTTGGAGAAATGTTGCAAGAGTGACCACTGTAGCACCAAATTGGGGACAATTTATATGAGGAGGGACACACATATTTTTTGTGATAAACCTAACTTAACGATGCATCATGTATTTAGTAGCATCATTGCTACCAGCTGTATGTTCAGTATTATTCCTTCAAATTTTATCAGCTTTCTCATTGTGATATGCTCATAAATATAAAGTTAATATTATTTTAAGCCTACACTGAAATTAGTGTTTAAGATGGCTTACAAATTATTTTATAAGAAAAACAAAGAAACATCTTACATTCAAAAGTAATATTTAAACTGAAAGCATTTTATCAATGTATGCCAATCTTGAAAATAATGATTATGGAAAAGAGACAAGAAGAATAATTTTATGAAAAACAATAATCTATCAGCAAAGAGATTTTTGTAATAGTTGGATAATGATTATACATATCAAATTAAAGGTAAAATATTTTTAAAATTTATTTATGACTACATTTTAAATAATTCAATTTCTTACATTAACTCAGGTATTTTCTGTTGATGGTGTTGGGTGGGTGATTCTTAATAAAAGCTAACTCTAAAAAAACAAAACAAACAAACAAGCAAAACTAACATTTTGATAAAGTTATGTCTGTGCGAGTATGAGTGTGTGTGTTGTATGTGTGTAATGGCAAAGCATTGCATTTTCTAAGTTTTTTTTTTTTTTTAATTTTAAAACTCTTCTTAAAAAAGAGAAAATGAAATCTTTTATATTTCTCCAAACTTCCATTATGATATCCTTATAATATAAAAATTCCATTATGCTATTATTATGATATTATGATTCATTTTATGTCATCTTTAAAACTTGGCCAAAAAGAGGGCTATAATTTTAGACTCTGTCCTCAAGATTCTTCAATATTTGTAAATGTATCTTCCATTTTTAGGGTATAATTTATTTAAAGACAACAACAAGATTAACATTATATGTAGTCTTTCTTATATGTATATTTTAAAAAGAAGAGTCCAATTCATTATGAATAAGACGCTTTCACTTTCTAAGCATTTTACTAATATTACACAGAATTTAGATTGAGAGTTTTATGTTTATTTTAGTAGGTTGCTGTTAATTTCATTTATTGCTTTCCAATATTAAATGTTATAAAATTAAATATTACATTTCTATTATAGAATTGAAATGCCTAAATTCTTATCTCTCCTCCTATTTTTAATATGCTGTGATCCTAAGCCAAACTTTAAACATAAGGTCTGATTATTCTCCTAAATTTATTCTTGAAATATTCCATGACCAATGAATAAACCATGCTGAATTAACTGAAAGGGGATCTCTTCAGATCAATTAATTTGCTAAAAAAAAAAAAAAAATGTAGCCTGTGATGACTAAATCATTCTTAAAGTAACAGTAGTTAAGAAGCATATTTTAGATAATAAAGAACTATTCAATTTTCTTTCAAAGTTTGAATTGAAGTTACATATCTTCTGAAATTCTTGACATTGTGCTTGAACTCTGCAAGAAATATCTTCTACAGTTAGCATCACACTCAAATGACCACTTTCTTATATAACACTTTAAACTCTCCTAAAAATAATATTGCCTCGGGCAACGAAATTCTACCTATTCTTTTAATCATTCTTACATCTCTGTAAAAAAATTACACATGGTTTTCGAGTATTTAGTGGGTGTGTCTGCAGTATGGTTTCACATTAATTGCTTTAGACCATTACTATGACTTGTATGTGGAAATGTGTATGGAGAAGAAATTAGATTTCTAATTAAGCAGTACACATTAAGGCTGCCTACCAAGTTCAAATTAGTCTTAAGGGCATTTATAAAGAGATATTGTTTGAGGATATTTGTGTCCATGTACTAAGTAGTCAGGGAATTATTTAGCAAAGTTCTGGCACAATATCTCTATGATAAACAGATTGCATTTTTTCTTATTTGTTTGCTTTGCAAGGTTGTTAACAACTAAATGTTCATGTATATTCACAATTTAGCCATGAGGAGTTTTCTAATCAAAGAATTTTAGAAGGGATAATCAAGGACAATGGTACGTATCTACTATGAAAGAAAATTTCAAACAGGTAGAAACTTTCTAAACACTCCAACATGAGGATTAGGTCACATAAAGAGTGCCTGATTTGACTATAGTTTCCATTTTTTCCCAGACCTAAAAAGACACTTATAATCTTGGAAGATTTGGTGGTACTCTATATCCAATAATCTAAAAGGAATTAGAAAGCCTGATATATATCTTCAAACTTCTTTTTCAATAGCCTGCTACTAATATCTTCAATTTTACTATTTAGATGTTTCTCCTTCCCACCCACTAAATTATCCTCTGCTACTCACTGCTGGGCAGGTTTTAAGGAGAAATAATCTTGAGAAGAATAGAAGAATAAATAGCAACTCCATATGGAACAAATTGGTTTGTTCACAGAAAGCATTAAGAGCGGCATTGGTGAACTGGGCATGAAAAGAGGGCAAAGTAGTAAGTTATAACCTTTAATTTAAAGTAAATTATATGGAAACTGAATAAAAACTACATATTTTAAACTTTCTTCAAGCACTCTTCAAGAATAAATGATGACACCCATTAGTGAGCAATTATTTTAAAAACAGATTGTAAATGGATTTTAATATTAACCAATAAGCTTTTAAATCTCTCAGCTTTTACCTTACTCTAATGTAATTGAAAACATTCTATCTTTATTGAGTATTGATAAAAAGCATTGAAAGTACTATATTATTTCTACTTTGATTAATTCAAATGACAAATTTTACTACCAATTTCATATTTACAAAAATTTATTAAGAGCATATAATAAAATAAAGATATAATTATTAAGATTTAATAGAGCAATACATTTTTATATAAATTTAAATTACTTTAAATGTAATAGCCTATATTTATATAAATGTACTTTTATAAAATTTAGTGACTGCGAATTAAAAGTCAATTAAATTGTAAATTGTCCTGAGATATTTTTAATTTTGGAAATTATTACTTGGGTAATATTGAGAAGCAAGTATTCTGTTATAAACAATCACATTAACTATTATTTAAAAGAATTAAACACTTTTTAAAAGGTTAAAGATAAAGATGACCTAATTAATATATTGATAAGTATTTTTTTCTACTCTCTATTTAATTTTTAATCATATGTTGACCTATTTCCTATTTGATTTGTTTTAGGAGTTACCGTGAATATATCTTAAACCGTAGAGATCTTTACAATTAGAGATCTTTGTTTTAGTAGCCAGTCTAATGCTTAGGAGCTGTTCGCTCTTTCAACTGACTGATCCACACTACATGTCCTCCCTATTGATACTACACAGGACATGCAAAAAAGAAAAGTACTGAGAATAAGAATACTTTCTTAGTTCTAATAGTTCCCATGGAGTCTTTAAGGCTTTCTATATATCATATCACCAGCTAACAGAGATAATTTTACTTGTTTCTTTCAGGCAGGATGCCTTTATTACATTTCTTGCCTAATTGCTCTGCCTAGAACTTATAGTACTATGTTGTAATAGAAGTAGCAAGAGTGAGCATCCTTGCCTTTTTCCTGATTTTAGAGAAAAAGTTATCAGATTTTCACCATTGAGTATAATGTTCATTAACTTTTCAGATATAAACTTTATTATGTTGACACAAATTTATTATATACCTAGCAAATTTAGTCAGGTTTAGGGATATAAAACCAACAAACAAAAATCAATGGCATTTGTAACAATGAACTATCGAAAAGGAAATTAACTAAAAAATCTCATTTATAATAACATCAAAAAGAATAAAAAATTTGGAATTAAATTTAACCAAAGAGGTAATAAACTTGTACACTGAAAATTACAAAATATTGATAATAGAAATTAAAGTAGACACAAATAAATGAAAAGACATCTCATATGCATGGCTTGGAAGATTTAATAGTGTTACAATGTTCATAAGACCCAAATAAATGTACAGAGTCAATGGAATCCTTAATAAAATCCCAATGACATTTTTTTTTTATGGAAATAGAGGTCCTAAAATTCATATGAAACTACAGAAGATGCTAGACAGTCAAAACATACTTGGGAAAGAAGAGACATCACACCTCCTGATTTCAAAACATCACACAAAACTATACTAAGCGAAACAGTATAATTTCAGCATTAAAACAGTCATGTACACCAATGGAATAGAATAGAAATCCCAGAAAATATCCACATAGATACAGTCAACTGATTCTTGACAGGGGGCAAGAATATACAACGGAGAAAGGCTGGTCTCTTTAACAAATGGTGTTCCACATGCAGAAGAATGAAATTAGATCCTAATCTTATACCGTATGCAAAAATTCAACTCGACATGGATTAAAGACTCAAATGTAAAAATTTAAACTATAAAACTCCTAAGAAAAAAAGCTGAAAGGAAAAGTTTCTTGACAGAGGTCTTAGGAATAGTTTTTTGAATGACTCCAAAGAACAGCAACAAAAAGCAAAAGTAGACAAATGGAACTATGTCAAACTATAAAGTTTTTATATGGCAAAAGAAGCTTTTATATCAATCAAGTGAAAATGTAACCTATGAAATAGGGGAAAAATTGTAAACTATGTTATCTGATCAGGTTTCAATATCTAAAATATATAAAGAGATCATATGTCAATAACAACAACAACAACAACAACAACAACAAAAAGGACCTGACTTAAAAAGGGGTAAATAAATTGAATAGACAGACATTTTTCCAAAGAAGACATACAAATGATTAATAGGGAAACATTTATCTAAAAAGATGCTCACCATCACTAATAATAAGGGAAATGAAAATCAAAACAAACAAGATGAATCTAGTCACACTTTTTAGGTTACCTATTAAATCTACACACAGACACAGACATAATGTTGGTGAGGATGTGGAGAAATTGAAATCCTTGTATACTGTCGGTGGCAATGTAAATTGGCATGGCCTCTCTGGAAAACAGTTTGGACACTCCTCAAAAAACTAAAAATGGAACTAACGTGATTCGGCAATCCTAATTCTGGTTATATATTCAAAATAATTGAAATTAGGATCTCAAAGAAGTATCTACACTCCCATGTTCAATACAGCATTATTCCCAATAGCCAAGATGTAGAAATACCCAAATGTTCTCTGATATATAAATGAATAAAGAAAATGTGGAATATTGTTTAGCTTAAAAAAAAAGGATGAAAATACTGCCATGTAAGAAACTTGGATGAATCTGGAGGACATTACACTAAGTGGGATAAGCCAGTCACAGAAGAACGAATACTTCATGATTCAATTTATATGAGGTATCTAAAATAGCCAAACTCATAGAAACGGAAAATAGAATGTTGATTGCCAGAGGATGGGGGCAGGGGAGGGCTCACTGTTCACTGGGTATGAAGTTTCAGTTGTGTAAGATGGATAAATCCTAAAGATCTGCTCTACTACTTTGTGCCTATTCTTAACAACACTGTTTTGTGCACTTTAAAAAATTGTTAAGAGGGTAATAATAAAATCGTGTTCCTACTGCAATTTAAAAAAAAAGAAGTTTCAATATATATTTTATTTTTTTATAGTTTAAATGCATGAGCCTGTAGTTCTCTACAGCTACCATTTTTACTTAATTATTGTATTCAGTTAGACTATGATTGAAAAAATACTATGCTTAGCATGAATTCGTTAATAATATGTATTACATATGATTGTTCTCTAGGTGACGAAGCATTGTCATTAGCAGTGCTGATGAATTTGGAAATTCTCTTTTGTTATTTTTCTTTTAAATTCATCAACTTATAGTTTATTCAGTTATTCTTTTCTTCAAAATATCCTTTGACTTTCCCTCTTTCTACATTTTTTCTTATTCATAATTTAATCTGACTCTCTCCTGGATGAGTCTCTTTGTTAAAATATGTAACATAATATAATACTCACTGTATATATAGGCATATATATTTCTTATTTCACTCTCCCAGGGATGGCAAGAGTTTTGTGTCTACCCACAATTCTCTATCCCATCCATTTACTGTCATCATACCTTTTCTAATATTCAAACTCTCCAAAATTTTCCTGCAGTCACCTACCTTCCTTCATTTAATCTAGCAAGATCAGCTTTTTACAAAAAAATATTCAGAGAAAGTTATCCCTAGAGTGTATAATTGGTAATACACACACAAAAAGTGTTAGTAGGTACATATATTTATAAATAGTAGGTACATATATTTATAAATATAAAAAATGAACAGTATTTTTCCTTATTGCAAAGACATTAATATGCTAATGCATCTTGTAAAAATTTAAATAGACTGAAAGTTGGAAAGCAAGTTTTCCCTCATATAATTTAGCTATGGAAATACTTTAACTCTCTTCATCTTGGGCTCAGAATTTGGAAATTGCCGATTTAAATTTATACAGACTGAATCTGTTCCTTTAGCAATTATGCATGAAGTTCTATAATATTTGGATTTAAAATGTGTCTTAAATGTTTATGTCCTCCTATGTGTACATGTGTGCATACATATGTGTGTGTATGCCAGAGAAATAAAACAATCCTGCCAACAGAAGATACTTTCATACCAGCATGGAAGAGGGAGAAAACACAATTTATTACTGGATTAGCATTGACAGATTTATTTTCATATAAGTTAGCATGAAAGTGACTACAAAGTTAGAATAAAATATCACACATTTCATAAAGCGAAGCAAGAGAAAGAATTTTCTTATCTTTGAGAACAAAAGAGGTCATCTTTGTGACAATATTCTGTAAGTCTCCTAAAAGACCCCTGAGCTAATTCTAAAGATATATTTTACAAATCTAGAGGTTATTTGAGATAACCTCTAGTTTATCTAGATATCCCTTGGAGATATTTCTTCATTGTAAAAAATGGAGACTAAGTTTATCTCCAAAGATATTTATATTTATCTCAAAAGTTAGAAAACCTCAGATTCACTATGTCTTCAAGGAAGTATTCTAAAAGAGATTGTGGAAATTATTCAACAAAATGAAATTCTTACACCATATATTCTAGATTAAAATTCTATATTGCACTATCACTGCTAAGTTTCTAAGAGTGAAAGAAATTATTCAATAAAATACATATTAAACTGAATCCACAAAACATTATTTTGGGCTAAAGAAACACTAAATAATGTCCCTGTTTCTTATCCTAAATGGTCTGCTCTTTATAATTTAATTAACGTTAGAATGTAATGTTTGCTGATGATACAAACTTGAGGAATCACTGGACCAAGAAACAAGCAGTTAGTGAAATTAAAAAGACCTGTGGCCTTGTCTCCTATGTAACTGCTGATAAGATATTACAAATGCTGGAGAATTGTGATTATAAATGCTGCTAGCATATCTATAAAATTTGGAGTACCTTTAAATTTTGAGGAAAAAAAAACATAGTTGAAGGCATTCACTTTTCGGAGAATGAAGAAAGTGATATTTATATATACGAATTATAGAAATGTAATTCTCTTTTGATTGGAGTCACAGAGGTGACAAAGTTGACTGAAAAGTGATCATGTATTTAAAAATCATATAAATGTTATTTATCCAGAAGCATAACAACAAATTAATTAAAACCCCCAAAACTTTAAGGTGACCCCAATCTGCACAGCTGTTATCAGATTCTTCTACTCTATATCCATATTGGCATTTGATATTCAGATTGGAATTCTTTAGGAATGCCATGATAGCCTTTTGCTCTATGAAATTACTAATAATGAAGCATTAACAGTGGTCAAGTCTGATATTCATATTAGTGTATTTGGATAAAATTGCATACTAGTGACTGAATATAATGTACCTTAAGAAGAAAGGTAATATAAGATATACTATTCATGAACACCAGGCATTTTGGTTTTGAAGTTTTCATTGCCTTTAATTAACACTAAATAATATTATTTCCCTAAAGTATTTATATTGCTAAATTAATATGTTTACATCCACTATCTTCATACTATTTTGTTTAAAATCATCATGTATAAATATTTGGCATTTTTATACCTCCTTCCTCCTTTTCCCTCTTGTTAACTGTCAGAAAGTAAAGAGTTTGAGTTCTGATGCTATCGAGAGTAAGACCCAATTTACATTGTAGTTGATCTTTTCTGTAGGTATTCAGTGAAAAAAAGAAAAAAAAATATGAAGAATATTATCAAACTGGCTGAAAAAATAATTCCCCTCAAAGGATTCCACTTTAAAATAATATAAACAGCATCACAGGATACGTGAATAGTTGATTTCTTCTGCAGCGAATATAATTTGAATTCCAATTGTATATCAGGCCCTCTGCTAGATGATATAGATAATAAAGTGCAAAGTGCAAAGTGCAGTCTGTATTTTTAATGCAAACACAATTAGGGGGTGTGAGTAAGAAATAAACCTATAAAACAGATCATTACTTTTCAATGTGCCAAGTGATATTGTAGTTATGAACTAAATGCCAAGGAAAATACTCAGGAGACTAAGTATCCATGAGGAAGGTGAGAAAGAAGCTCCAGTTAAAGGGATGTGAGAAACAAGCTGTGAAAGATAAGAGTTCTCCAGACAGAAAAAGAGTACTGAGGGAAAAAATAATTCCAGGAAGAAAGAATAGGGTTACATGCAGATGCACAGTCTCTCAAACATACAGTACAGAAATATAAATTGATTTTTTGAAAGAATCTCAGGAGTCCTGAAGATGTGGACTTCTTAGAAGGCTCAGATCTTAATCTCTAAGAGATTCTCTAATGTGCAGAGAATTTGAACCAGAGTATTCGTGACAGCCTCTAAGATAACTTTTTTTTTTTTAAGCACAGGGATTTTAGTGAATCAAACTTTGTGTTTCTATCCATTTCCTCAGACCCACAAAGATCTCATCTACTGAAATATAATGTTCTAGGGGACTGTGTTTTACACTGCTTATTATTTATTAGAGTAGTCATTGCTTAAGAACAAATAGTGGTCTTGACTTCTATTTGTTTTACTTTTGAGTCAGAGATTCAGCATAGGTAAAATCATATTGAAGAATTAAAAAAATAAAGATTTAAAAAGTTGCAATCAATGAGAACTTCTATTAAAGTTTGAATTATGATAAAACTAATAAAAGTTTTGAACCATAGTATTTAATTATTGAATAAAAGAGATTTGTCATTATAGCTAAATTATGTAAGTTGTTTCTCTCTGAGATGTTCTGTGGCTTCAAAGAAACTCTAGTTATAAAAACTAATATCTATGATTGTTTTTGTGACTGTGCATGCTCCACAAAATACAGATTTAAAAGAAACTAGATTATCAAATATATACATAAAAAATTAATATACATGGCATTTTTTACCCCTCCATTACAGTACACAGGTGTGAATGACTATAGTGACAAGCAGTTGGAGCACAATTTGAAAAATGTAATTATTAAAATACTAACGATTTAGAAACAATTTGTATTAAAATTATAGTTATGTCAGCACTGAGGCCAATCAAAGTTCGGTCGCCCCAATGGTAGAGAGGAGGGAGAGGGATAACGATGGTACAGAAGTGTAGTTAGCATTTTCCCTCAGTTCTTCCTCAAATGGTGGCAGTGAAGAATCACAGGTCATTGAGATTTAATAGTTTTATTAAAAGTATATTTTTGAGAGACAAAGAATGCTCCCAAGGAGGCGCATGGTTACAGACAAAGCATGCCCCAAAGAGGTACATGGTCTTAGCACTGTAACCAACACAAAAAGGCCACAAAAAGAGACAGCCTAGGAGGGCAAAAAGGCCCGCAAGTGGGAATGTCTGCCTTATATGTGGACCATGATGGGTGGTTCCAAAGACATTCCAAAGTGATTGGCACATGAGGTTATTTTGACTGACACTTGGCTGCTATATAATTCTTTACCTAGTGCTCATGTGCGTACCTAAAATTCAGTCTGTTATAATTAGGTTCATGAACTTCCAGGCATAAACATAGTATTACAATGACACTTAAATTGAAGGCAAATTAGGGTAGTACCTTTTACACAGACGTCTGTAGCCATATTAGACAAGCTATGTATTATGGCTCTCCTGTACTTTGTTTCTGGGGATGCAGGAGGGATTCTCTAACTACCAACGAGGTGTTTGTTCTCTGAGTAGTCTTTAAGCTGGGCCTCTATTTCTTTGTCCCCCCTGTTGCTCATGTCGGACTAGCTGCCTAACAGTTGCACTGAATTACCTAAAAAAGAAAGTACACAAATAAAAATTTGATAATGCTTACGGACATATTATGTATTCATCTTTTCTTTATAGAAAATCAAAAATACATTTAAATATACAGCATGATATCTCAAACAATGGGTTTCAACATAATCCTCAATTAAAAAGAAAAAGAAAAAGAATAAACAAAAATAATTACGAGGCTCATCCTTGACTAATCCACTGAATAAATGGGATATAAAGGTATTACATAATTCAAAATTACCAATGTTTCTTATCTAAATAAATTCACTTAAAATAAATATAAAATCAGCATAAATATGGTATTATTAGTATGGTGGATTTAAAAAAATTTCTATTTTGAAAAATAGCACTTATTAATACAGTAATAATACAGTTATTTAAAAATTTACAATTAATTTTTATTAAAATCCATTTATTTCACTTAATGACATTGTTTATATTATTTTTTAAAATAAAAAATTTATAATAAACACAAAATGAGCAGTGTAGGAATGGAATTTATTCAACAACAAATGGTAAATGTAAGAAGGGAATACTTGTTCAATCTAATCTAGGTGTCGACTTAATTAAATACTCTATGACATGAATTATAAGCACTCAATTCTTCACTGTTTAAGAAAGTTAAATAGTTCAAAGGCAAAATCTATAAATAAAAAAATTAGCTTAGTAAATCTTGAAAATATTCTTCTAAAGCAATTAACATAAATAAAATTTTGATTTACAACCTCTTTCAAACAAAATCTCATATCTAGCATTCAAAACAAAAAATCTAAATTTGAATTTTACTAACATAAACAGTTATTCAATACCTTTTAAAGAATTGACCTCTCTTCATGAATGTAATTTTTAAGTCAAAGATATAAATAATTAAACCAATTAAAAACTAAAATGTTTATGCCCAAATTTTCGCAAAGAACATTATTTTTTTTCGAGAAATACATTTTTTGTTAGGCATTTTTCTAAATCATTTTATTTAAACCTCCTAACCACATTATAGTGTACATGGTTTTAGAGATCAGATAAAATGCTTTTAGAGATCAGATTAAATGCCAAGAACAAATAGATTTGTAAATGGTGGAGATACGGGGTCAAAACCAGTTTATTTTTACCATTCTTTTTTTTCTCTTTTTAAGCACCAACCTGCCATTTCAAAAAAAAAAGAAAAAGAACTCACCTTAGGGAACAATTTTGGACTAAGTACAAAGGATTAAGGATTATATTAGCATTTTAAAAACTGCATATTTTTCTGGAAATTAGACTTATTTTTTTATTGTTGTATGGAAGACTCTCATAAATCATTTATATTTGAAATGCTAATTTAACATCATAATCACTTTCCTGCCCCTAAGAAAGTTCTTCACAACTAAGTTAATTCATCTTGTTTAGTTATGTTTTTATAGTTAAATCGCTGCTTTCATTTGACAAATTAAGCATCTCGGAATTTATTATTGGCTCTTGGTTTTAAAGATGTGATTTCATTGCAGTTCTCTTAGTGCTCATATAAAAGATAAATAGTTTTGAGGTTTGAAATAAGGTTGAAAGGTTAAAAGAGTTGTTGGTATAATCAAGTAAGACATTTAGTAAATAAATATGATTCATAAAGAGAACAATTATATCTTTTTTAGGTTTTCTTTATAAAAATAATTTTTAATATACAATTCTAGTTAGGAATCAGAAGTAATTTTTTATATATTATATAATATTATTCCTATTTTGACTGTCTTAAAATAATATTTATGTTTTAAAAATGATGAAAAGTAACAACTAAATTTATCAAGAAATAAATAAGGATGTCAATTTTTATATAAATAGACCAAAATGACTAAAAAAGCTACATATAAAATTAACCTAATGTGACTAAAATACGTATGACGAATTAAATAGCTATATCATTAGGCATCATGAGTTGAAGTGACATTTGATTAAACTAGCGATTGGAAATAAACCTAAGACTAAGAGGTGAGGATAATGACTATGAAGCAGCATTTTCTGAAGTATTAACCTATGGCATGCAATTCCCCTAGTATATTGCTTCTCCCTCCTCACCAATGTTAAATGGTCAAATAAGTTTAATAAATAGTGTAAATAAAAATTCTTCTATGATGACCATGATACCTGAAGCATGTTAGTGATTCTGGAAATCTTCTTAGGTTTTTCTTTTTTTTTCTAAATTCTGATTAGCTTTATTCAAACTAAAATTTATTTGACTGTGGAATTTTTCTTTAATCATTCTTAAATTCATATCAACATTCTGTGTAAAAACTCTTTTTGAAATGTTACTGTAGAATATATGTTGATTTTCAATAATCATAAACCATTTATGTAATTAATAAGCATTTGTTATGTGCTAGGATGATGTGTTGAATACCTTAAATAGATTTTCTCATATAATGCACATAACAATCCTGAGAGAATTTATTCTTCCTATTCTTTTAGCCTATAGAAATAAAAGTGACAGGCCCGAAGATTTACCTAGGAAGGTAAGCATATATTCTCTTCAAATATTTAACTCAAAAGTGAAATTTATGTTTATTTCTTTATAATAGTAAATGTTTTATTTGATTAATACTTTAAATTGATTAGGAACTATTGAGTGTGCATAAACCTGACACAGTGTTTGAAAACTACCAACAAGGAGGCATTCTAGATGAGTGTTCCTTCAAAGAACAAGAAAAAATTATTCCAAAAATTGATCTGTGTTATAGCAAACATTGCTTTGAAGATGCAAACCCAGAACTGCATTTCAAATTATTTAGAATGATAAATTCTTAAGGATACTCCAAATAACAGCACAAATAAATATGACAAACACCGTTTACTCATTTATAGAGTAAAAATTACACTGGCAAAAGATGGCCTTAATAACTATTATTGTTTTAAGTGGTTATTCAAATGTGTTGATAATTCCTTCATGATAACTATTATTTCTATTTCTTCTCTCCCATTTACCTTGCAAGCTTTCTAGTTATAATCCATATTGCAATTGACAATGATATCTATCCCATCTAGAGTCTTTCTTGTCTTTATTTCTCTCCACACTTCTAGTAGATTAACGTTTTAAAAGAAATATGTCTTAAGTAGATATCTTCCATTGCAGCTGTTTTCAGGATGGTCACATTATTTAGATCTGGGAACTCGAGGGGTCATGTTGATTGATTCCTTTTGTGAAGGGCAAGGAGGAGATGAGCTCGTGGATCCAGAACTGAATTAAAATACACCCCACTTAGTCATGTGGTCTTTCTTTTATGCTACGTTTATTCCAAATTTAGGATTTATCTATCCTAGCTTGTCACCAATTGCATTGTCATAGTTCTGGAGGTGCAAGGTAAATGACCCTAATAAATATATAAAATGCATAAATAAACAAATATAATAAATATTCATAATATTTAATATGAAATGTACAAATAGTGCGTGAGGAAAACGGGTGTCACATATAAAGGTATGGTGATGTTGCTTTCAGTGTCTACACAAGAACATATTTAGTGTCTCTAAAGAGATTTCAAGTAGTCATTTAATAAAAATATTTTATACCTCATATGAGATATGCAGGATTTCAAAGTGACTTTAAAGTGAATATTTGGAATAAATATAAGTAAGAAATAAAATCATATTCATAATTTTCCTTTCACACTCATTGTGTTTATTTTATAAATAAAACTTTATGTTGGTTATTATACAGATAAGGAGAGTTCCCCAAAGAAATCTCTTTGATATAAAATATTTAACATTCTTTTAGATGCATCTCTAGAATTACTTTTTCATTAAAATAATTTCTTCTAATGTATTACATTTATGTATCTTTCTATAATATCATCGTCATCAAAATGTTTGGATTCTATGATATCTTTTGAAAATTCTTTTACATACTGAAATTAATCCTTAAAGAATATTTGAAGAAGCTACTTCGGAATAGAGAAAGATTTCTATGCTTTCATGGAGGAGAATGGTAACTAAAGATGCTCTGGGCATCTTATTATATAAGAAACAGGCAGAGATCTTCTTACACTTCTATGGGAATATTCTAAAATTTGTACCAAAAATTAAACCTTAAACAGATTTTACAAAAGAGATGTAACAAATGACCAACACATGTATGAAAGATGTTCAGTATCATTAGTAATCACGGAAATAGAAATGGAAACAATATTAAAATACCACAAGTCATCCACCAGAATGACTAAAGTAAAATTTTCTGAAATTGGCAAGTATTGGCAAGGATATAGAATTAAAAAACAAAAACAAACAAACAAATAAAACTTCATACATTAGTGATGGAGTCTAAATTGCTATAACCACGTTGAATAACTGACATTATGTATATCATACCAATAAAAATATGTGCATATGTGCACAAAAAGATTTACAAAAATATTGGTAATAGCACTAAGTGGAGACTACTTGACTTCCAGCCATCAACTAAATAGATAAAATAATCATAGTATATTCATATATTGCAATGCAACAATGAGAACAAACACTCTAGAATTATATGCAAGAGTATAAATGGAACTGATAAGTATAATATTGAACAAAGGAAACCAGACACAGAAAGAATACATATTGCATAATTCCATTTTATAAAGATGAGGAAGGTTTCAAGGATGCTAGTAAAATTCTATTTCTCTGAGTGCCGGCTACATGATTATGCTATTTGTTAAAATATTGTGAACTGTACCATTATAATTTGCATATCTGTTTTATGTTATTCAGTAACATTTGGATATTTCTCTATATACACACACATATGCACATTTCTACATATAATACTCATATATATATGAATATATAGATTATCAGATATTTGGAAGTAGATTCTTAAATGAAATAGATCAAGAAAATGATACATGAAAACTAAGAATGAAAAGAGAACACAAAGGAAAAAGAACTAATGGAGTAGAAGAATATTTTGTCTTGAAATATATATAATTAATATCCTCTGAGAGATAAAATAACATAAATTGAAACAAAATCAATATATGCACTGGAAGAGAAAATTTAGAAATTCTTCCAGAAAATAAAATAAAAAATCAAAAGATAAAAAGTTGAACATAACAAAGAAATATATACATATATGTGTGTAAGTGATTAGATCAAGGAGCTAATAATAATCCAAAAAAATATGGATTCATAATCCAAAAAATATGGATTCCAGCCAAAAAATATGAATTCATAATCCAAAACATATGGATTCCAGCTAAACCGAAAATAAATATAAAGGAAAAATAAATTATAAATATAAGGGAAAAATAAATTATAAAAGTAATGATATTAGAAAATTCCCAGAGTGGAATGATGACTTATATGATTCATGAAATGCCTGGTAGAACAAATAGATTGGAAATGGAAATGTGAGCCTTAGTGCACTGGTTTACAGATCTAAAGCTTCTAGAGAGTAGCAAACAAATGAACATTAACAAACGTGTGAAATATAGTTGAAAGTTAGAATAAAGTCCTTTTCAGACACACAAAGTCTCTGGGAGCTGGCGATTTGTGTGCTCTGC
Source organism: Pteropus alecto (assembly GCF_000325575.1). Taxonomy (NCBI): domain Eukaryota; kingdom Metazoa; phylum Chordata; class Mammalia; order Chiroptera; family Pteropodidae; genus Pteropus; species Pteropus alecto. The sequence goes on along the minus strand of NW_006494614.1, from coordinate 25,626,925 downwards.
AAAATTGACAGCTATGTAATAAAGAGGAACAAGTGAGTTCCAACAATAGAAAGACCCGAAGGTAATGTAGGAGGTAGCGATAAAGAGAAAGATCTGAAAAACAGTCAGAAGCCAATTTAGAGATGATACACTCCAGACTGGAAGAGAAATATTTGAGTTCTAAAGTGTCGTCCACAGGTTAAACAAACAAATAAATAAAACGGATATATTTTCTTATATATTTGGATTTCTTAAAGGAAAATTACCCTTTGTCAGAGTTGTGTGGATGAATATCTGTATAAAGTAAGTTAAAAACAAGATAATATCTCAAAGATAAAGTAAAAGTTGAGCTCAAGAGGAAATGTACATCACATGCTTCATCTGTGACTATTATATGTTGAGTCATAAATGTAATTATTTTCTAGTAATTTTATGAATCATTGTGATAAAACATTTTAGAAACTTTTGGAAGAAATGAGGGAAAAAGAGTTAAGTCGTTATTTTCCATGATAGGCAAATACTAAATAACTAAATCAGAAAATGAAGACCCAGTAATATAAACAGTCTTCTAAAGTAACATGTTGGTAGGTATTAAATGAAACAGCTAAGACGAAAAATTGTTGTATCAAGAATAGGAAAGTGTAGGACAAACAATTACTGTTTCGTTTTGTTTTGTTTCTTAGAATATTGAGAATTGTCTAATTTTTAAAATTATACACAAGTATTATTTTAATAAAAATATTTTTTTAAAAAGACAATTGATAGAAGTATTATATTGAAGAAGAAAAATATTTGAGGAGAAAGTTACAAAGGAAGGTGAAGGTTGTCGATCTTTGAAAAACATTTCAAGCACATAATTTATACACAGTCTCCAAATCTGACTTAAACAAGAAATACAGATACTTTTGTCCAGATTGCAAATCTGTGGAAATTCTTACTTATCTTCTTGAAATAATGTGTATGATAAATTTCCTCAAGATGATAATAAATGTCCTAGCATAATTCATTTTAAATTGAGAAATATCTTTTTTATGTTTTTAAGATGACCTAAATTTAGGAAATAAAATGAGAGTATATTTTTAACATAACGTATGGTTTTGTTTTCTGTCTCTGACAAAATTAAAAGCTTGACTCTCATCAATATTTTACTATTAATACAAATAATATGTATATATTTTATATATTACATATATCCATTATTGTAATGACTAATTGATATCAGTTTGCTACTAATGCAATACATATATCTTTATGATCAATTTTCACCATTTAGTAAACAAGTACTCTGAAAGATGATTCAAATATCCCCAAATTATCATCAATGTTCAAAGAAAAGAATAATTATATCAAGAAAAATTTCTTTTTCTCTGTTGACTCTCCCCCGCAAAAAAATCTAACACTCAAAGACATAAATTCTACAAGATAGCTATTTAAAATTTGCTATGAAACAAAGTCTTCATATACTCGAGCTAAAGCAGCAACAAATGAAGAGAAGCTTCTCCTGATACATTATCTACATGAGCAAAAAGTATCTGTCTTGCTTGGAAAGTCAATCAATGGAAACAACAATTAAAAGAGTTTCTATGAGTATGTGTATTTACTTCATCATGAAATATGAGTAAACCAGCACATTCTCCCTCTGTTAAGGATTCACTAGGCTGCAGCCCATGACTCTCATTATCATTGCTTCATTTTACTCTATAATTCTATTACTATCATCATCATCATCATCATTATTGTTATTTTACTTTATGAGCTTTATATTTTGAAAATTTTCAAACATATAGGAAAATTGAAAGAATAGTAATTTTGGACAAACCATTTTGTATTTTATTATTTTTAATGGTTTATTTTAACATTTCCAGATATTGTTCATCCTTATAATATTCATATTTGTATAACTAAAGTAATATAGATTGAATCTTTATTATTTGACCATTAGTATTGCATTAGACAATTTTATATGCATTATTCATGTTATCTCAACCATTTCAATGTATTAAAGTAATTTTTCCCACCACTAGCCCTTTCCATTTATTTTTATCTTTCTTAGACATAACTGTTTAGCACAATGGTTTGCAAACTTCAGGTGGATTTGCCCCACAGGAGACATTTGACAATGTCTGGAAACTTTTTTGGTTGTCATAACTGAGGAGCACTACTAACATCTAATAAGTAAAAGCCAAGGATCTTGGAAAATAACCTACAATGTACAAAGCAGTCTCCTCACAGTAACAAAACATTATCTTGTTCAAAATGTTGGATGAGCCAAGGTTAAGAAACTCTGATATAACATAATTGATTTTTGTTTATGGCTCTATAATGATAAAATATGTTAAAAGTGGATGTACTATTTCAAGTCACAAATTTTTATGGAAAAATTTGAATGAAACCCACTGAATGATACTGACCTTGGAAGAAGCAAAGTTTAAGGAAGGCATTGGAGGAAAGTGGCAGAGATGGAACATACCATCTGAACTTGAAATCTTCCCCTCAGTGACAAGTTTCTTTGGTCAAAAGCATTAAAGCAGTTGACTTGATTTCAACATAATTTTTTCTCAAACACTAAAACTTGAGGCACAAAGTGAGCCCTAATTTAATATTTTAAGTAGAAAAATCTACCTAAATGTTTTTATTAAATTGCTTCTAAAGTATCAAGCATACAAGATTCGCTAAAATGCTTGGAAAGAAAAAAAATAACCAAAAATAGTTATGGAAACTCATGTAAATAGATGTTAAGTATGGCTACAAAAAGCATCTTATCTTCTAAAAATGTTTATGATTGTTTTTTGTCCTTGAATGTTTAAACAATTGGAATTTTCAATAGCACACATCTAATTCAATGCACCCCAAGAGGTAGACCATGTAAACATGTTAACATAAATAACCTCTAAACAAGTTCAGCTCATGCCAGAAAGGTATTACATAATTAATTTGTATTGGAAACTATAAATGTCTTTGTTTCTATATCTAACCTTGCACCTTATTTTCAAAAAGGAAGCTGAATATGCCCTTGTCAAAAATGTCCTATGATTCAATTGTCATGTAGAATATATTCTGAAGGATACACTGAAGATCTTTTCCAATAGACATTCTTATTATTCTTATTATTTTATTTAAATAGCATGTTTAAAACAAATATGCAGTTATGATTAATATATAAAATAATTTTAGTAAGGTATACAAGAAATTGGTAGTTCACTAAGCAATTCTAAATAAAATAGAAATGTCACTTTTAAAAGAAGAAAAAATAAGATGAGACTTGTATTTGCTTAATATTCTCCCAGGTGAAGCCTTAATGTATCCAATACTGAACTGTGTATTTGAAATTATATCCAGAAGACATTGTTGGACATTCTGACCTCATCATTTATAAGCTATGTTCTTTTGTGTCAGTCATTTACATTTTCTAAACCGAATATTTATTTTTCATCCTGAAATGAGGATGAAATACCACCTGCCTTGTCAATCTCATAAGATGCTATGTGATGATGCATGTGAATGAATTGTATAAACTCTAGTGCGTAGTAGAAAAGTTTTTATTTTTTAGATTTCAGTATAATAAATTGAACGTATGAGCATTTAACAAATAATTTATTATAAAAGTTTCCTTCTCTGAATCTTTACAAAGTTGTAAGTGTGGCATATTCACTTTAAGGTGGTCGCTGTGAACTTCACTTCCTGATATTTGTGATTTTGTGTGATGGTCACTGCTTGAGTACAGGTTGGACTTGTGACTTTTTTCTAAGCAATAGAATGCAGCAAAAATGATGGTACATAGGTACATGATTGCATGTGAATGATTACGTAAGACTAAAGTATCCGTTCTGCTAGAATCTCTCTACTGTTGGTTTTGAAGAAGGAAATGACATGAATTCTAGCTGCAAGGAAATTAATTCTGCCAGAACTCTTGGAGATCTAAGAAGCAGATTCTTCTCAGGTCAAAATTCAGATGAAAACCCAGAACCAGCCAACCCTTGATTGCAGACTTCTAATACTCTAAGCAGAAAACCCCATTAAATCATATCCATAGTTATGACTAATGGAATCTGTGAGATAATTAATGTTTGTGGTTTTAGGCTGCCAAGACTGTGGTTATTTCGTATGCAACATAGAAAAAGAATACAATAAATAATTCACAGTATTGTTTTCAGGTAGAAAGTTGTTGGCCCATTTCAATTTTCTCTTTATTTCTTCTATGATTCTCCTTCCTGGGCCACATTTGGTCACCCACTTGTAAGTTTCTTCCAAAGCTCGATTCACATGGAGCATCTATCCATTCTTTGCCCCAAGATCAGATAAAAAGACTACCAGTACTACTGTTATAGGCATCAAACAGTCTTAGGAACAAAGCCTCATTTCTGTTGGCAACAAAAAACAGAGTTTTGCTCAAATTAAAGATAACGTCTTGCAGCTCCACACCCACGAAGACAGAAGGACCCTACAGGCATCCCTTCCAAATCAGACAGAACTACATCATGACTGATATTAGGACCTGATGCAGTGATCAGCTGCTTTTTATCCTACCCCTACCAATCAGCTGAGCCAAAGACCCTAACTCTCTTAGCTACCATGACTAATGAGTCCTCCACTATATAATCTACCCCCTGGGTCTTTGAGTGCTAGCTCACCCATGTCTCCAGGAATGTTGCCATCTCCTTAAATAAACCTCTATTTTCTTTGCTGCAAACTACTGTTTGTGTCTCTTTTAGCTTTGACGTATGCAGGCACAACAAACCCCTTGAGTTTGGTAACATGAAATATTATTATCTCTTTACCAACTTTAGCCTTTAAATATCAATGGGAGTGAAAGACTTGCACAACGTCTACATCTACCAAGTGTCAAGGCTTGGTCTCAAAACTCAACTAATCCTGGATCCTGTTAAATTTTTTCTTGTACTGTTGGAGCGACTTGAACTTTGGTGTTGTCTCAACAGCAGGAGGGTCAAAAATGGTGCAGAAGTGTAGTTAGCATTTTTCCTCTGTTCTTCCTCATTGACACAGTGAAGAATCACAGGGAAGATAGATTTAGAAAAGATTTATTAAAAGTATATTTTAGAAAGACAAAGCACACCCCAAGGAGGCACATGGCCTTAGCAATGACAGCTATAATAGAGCACTGTAACCACAAAAACCAATAATAACCACCATGAGGAAGGAGGAGCTCTGCATTATATTTAGGGCCATGATGGGTGGTTACAAAGGCGGTCTTAGGTGATTGGCACGTGAGGTCATTTTGATTGACACTTGGCTGTTATATAATTTTTTGCCTAGTGCGCATGTACTTACCTAGAATTCTACTACCATCAGGGTGTTCTTTGGATGGTCTCTAGGCTGGGCCCTTATTGCTTTGTTCCCCTGTCAGTCATATCTGACTAGTTACCTAACATTCTCATCGTATAATTCTTTCTACATTTTTAAGACGTGCTATTTTGTTTGTGAATTGGGATAGTTAATCAAAAATTATATAAATATTGAGTGCTTAATCTCAAATTAGGCAAGTGGATATTGTTTTATTTATATAGTTAAAAGATAGTTAGAAACTTACTAAAATCTATAACATAATTTCAGTTAACAACCAGTATTCCCTTGATGCCTTCTGAGTAACAAGAAGTCACTCACTGATAGTTATATTTTTTGCCTTTTGCATTACCTAACTAGGTTTTTAAATATTTGTATGTTAATTATATAGATATATATTAAGTATATCTGTATATAGGCTTGGGTCTATATTTTAAAGAACTGGCGAGTAAATATTAAGAAAACATTGTTAAATGCCTACCTGCTCTTTTTCAGATGTAATCAGGTAGATAGAAAAGCCCTGCATAGCATATATCTGCTCAGATAAATTAGGAGGGAAACATTTTATCTGCCTTTCTATGTTCTTCTAGCTAGTCTAATAAACAAAGTGACATAAGACAGATAAGTAAGAGAAAAAAAAAGTTTAGTAACATGAATACCTCTTGTATACTCAGGAAAACTGAATAACTCACTAAAAAGGGAAAAGACATCACCTTAAATACTACCTTCTGTTAAAGACAAAAGATAACTGAGAGTAGAGTCAATTATGGGAGGTTAACAGGAAAAGCACAAGGAACAAGGGTACGGTTGTTATGCAGACTTAAGTCCCAGCCTTCTCCTTTGATAATGAAGGCAAGGCTGGAACAGTGAGGGAATTATCCCTACAGATGGAGATTTCCTGTGCAAATGTAAATGTTCTTTTACAAAGGACAACTTCCATATGGTTTTCATAGTTTCTCCCATGTCTGCCATTCCTTAAAGTTAACCAGCCTTAAATAATCACTATCCCAAAGAAGTATATTTGGGGGTAGCAAACTCTGCTCCCCTTCAAATGCTTGTTTGTTAATATCCATATCAACAGAAAAGACTCACCTTTTTCCTAGGGTAAAGCTAGAGACTTTGCCTAAGAATATCCATCCTAAACTCGTGGAATGGGCAAAATCTAGGGCACTAGCATGAAATGTAATGTGAATTTCGAATTCTTATCCATATTGGTTTTAATGCAAAAGTTTTAAAACTGTTTCAGGAACAAAACCCTCCTGTAATTAGTCTACTGAATTTGAAACTTAGGATGAGTCGAAGAGAGCTGAAATTTCTCTTCTGGCTTCAGATTACAATATTTGAGACAAGAGACTGCCACAAATATATGGATACAAAGAGCTTACATTTTCCCCCACTGTTTCATGAGTTGTGTCAAGATAACCTCAGAAAGGTGTTTTCTTCTACTATTAATTACAAATTTAAAATACTATTAGTAAAAGATTGCTCATTAATGTTATACCTCAGAGTAAAAGAATCTCTGATTCATTGATTAGTCTCTTTTCTTATCCCAAGGGGAAATTAGTCTAAGGATTTTTTTTTTTTTTTTCTAGTGAGGGTGGATGAGTAATGATCTTTATTTTAGCACCAGTTCCTTGGAAACTGACGCTTTGGATGACTCATAGATCTCATGATAAACTCTTAACCAACTATCAAACCTCATTTCCATTGCAGAGATCTATTAACAAAAATTCATTTTATTCAGAGCTGTCTTACATTTGATAATTTGTATGGCATTCTTGAAGAAATATCCCTTAAGGAAGTTGAATTTGTAATCTATTCTTAAAATAAACAAATATTTCTATAACTTAACTTGGGTTTCAGCATATGCCTTAAAAATTTTAGCCTCTAAAGAAAAGAACTTTTGGTCAAGATGTGAAGTAGCTGGTCAGAAATGAGCAACAGGAGAACAAAGGAATAGAGGCCGCCCAAAGAACACCCTATTAATAGTTAGAGAATTCCTCCTGCATCCCTAGAGACAAAGGACGGGAGGGTCATAAGCTACAGACACCTGTGCAGAAGGTACTACCCTAATTTGCCTATGATTTAAGCTTCATTATAATATTACGCTTATGCCTGGAAGTTCATGAATCTACTTATAACAGACCAAATTCTAGGTATGCACATGTGCACTAGGCAAAGAATTATATAGCAGCCAAGTGGCAGTCAAAACAACCTCATGTGCCAATCACCTCAGAATGCCTTTGTAACCACTCATCATGGCTCAAATATAATTGAGACCTTCCCACTTCTGGGGGGTTACAGCGCTCTGTTCACTGAAACTTTGTTCCTCCCTTGGTGTATGCTCTGTCTTTCTAAAATTACCTTTAACAAATCTTTTTAAAATCTCATTGACCTATGATTCTTTGCTGCATCAGTGGAGAAGAACCGAGGAAAAAGGCTAATTAAACTTCTAGGTCATTATCAAATCGCCCCCAAACAGTAGCAGAGACAGTGTAGTATGTTCACCCATGAATCTCTTCAAATACATATAAAGGGTAGAAAAATATGAAAAAGATAAAATAAACAACATGTCTGGGTTCAAAAATACCAAACATTCCTATGTTACCATTGGGGGTGATATAAAGCCATTGTTGCCCCTGTGACACCAGGGGGGTGGGGGGCTCAATTCTTTCTACCAACACAGTAAAGAACTACAGGTCAGCAAAATTTAGAAAAACTAAGATTATTGAAGTATGTTTCAAGAGAGAAATGGCTACACTGGAGGGGGCTGTAACCTCGTAGAGGCGGGGAGATCCGTCTTAAATCTGGATTGTGATGGGAGGTTACGAGGGTGGCACGAGGTCATTTTGGTTGATAGTTGGCTGTTATGTAACTCTCTGCCTACTGTGCATGTAGTTACCCAGAATTCAGTCTGTTATAATTAGATTCATGATGTACGATATTATAATGATGGTATAATGAGGCTGAAGTGAAAAGAAGGTCAGAGCACTCCTTATGGTGCAAGCATTGTGGCTGGACTAAACTAGTTGCTACATTATGGTCATTTATTTTCTTGTACTCCAAGATGTAGGAATACTGTTAATTGAAAAAAAAAAAAAATTTCTGGGAGGTCTTAGGAGCATCCTTTGGATTGATCTGTCATTCTTGTCAAGAGGCAAGAGTAAATAAATATATTTACATTTCTGGGTCTAGGAAGGACTAAAAATATAGGCATAGAATTAAAACCAGGAAGTGAAGATAGCCATTTATAATTCTCTGACTAGACCTGCAATGTTTCCAAGACAACCTTGGGTTAAAAATCTTGATTGACCATTATAAGACCACATTCTAAATGGTGGATAAGGGACTAACAAGATACAACAACAAATCAAAAGCAAACGTGCAAACAAAAAGTACCCTGTAAGTTAGGAAAAAATGACCAAAAAAAAATTCCCATTCACAGTATCTTAAACACTATGATATTATAATGAGAGAGAGAAACACCAATGAAATTAAATACAATAGTTCTCCCCTTATCTGCACTTTTGCTTTTTGCAATTTCAATTACCTATAGTCAACCTAGGTCCAAAAAGATTTTTTTTTAATTCCAGAAATAAATAATTCATAACTTTTAATTGCACATCGTTCTTAGTAGCATGATGAAATTTTGCACCATCTCACTCTGTCTTTCCCGGGACGTGAATCACCCTCTTCCAGCATATCCATGCTGTGCATACAGTACAATAAGATATTTTGGGAGAGTATAAGACCACATTTGATGCAGGGCGTGGTGAATCCCCCCAAGTAGGGACTCAAGTCCTACACTAAGAGAGGGTCCTTAACTCTGCACAGGAGAGAATTCAAGCATGAGCCAGAGTTAAAGACAAAAGGAAAGCTTATTAAAGAAAGAATAATACTTCACAGACAGAGACATGGTATCCTCTCAAAGCCAGAGAAATGAGAGCTCGAGTTTTCGAGGATTTGGTTTTATATGTTTTTCCTTTCAAGGTACTGATGTGCAACATTAAAGGCAAGAAAAAATAGTTGTTAGTAATCTCAGCAGGAGTCTTCCTGTAGGTTCCCCATAGTCTGGCCATATGCTAATCCGCCAGATTCCTGTGTCTAGCAGCACATAGCAGGCTCTGAATACAAACCTCGTTTAATGTTTAGTCAATTTTTGCATAGTTTTTATGCCTCTTTCCTATATTACAGTCACGTGACTTTTATTACAGTATATCGTTATAATTGTTCTATTGTATTATTAGTTATTGTTGTTAATCTCTTACTGTGACTAATGTATGAATTAAACTTTATCGTATGTATGTATAGGAAAAAAACAACAACAGTATTTGTAGGGTTTGGTATTATCCAGTTTCAGGCATCCACTGGGAGTCTCACAACATATCCCTTGCAGATAACGGGAGACTACTGTAGCGCTCCACCAAACCAATTTGCATATCAACCAGGGAATTGGGATTGACATTGCTCTAGAGGGGATTTTTGAGTTTAAAAAGTTAAGTAGGGTAGCTGAAAAGGCCTTGGGGAGAATGTAACATTTGAGCAAAGATACGATGTCAGTTGAGAAGATAGTCCTATATATATCTGAGTTCGGGTAGGGGAGGAGTACAAGGCAGAAGAAATAACAAGTACAAAGATTCAATAATCAGCAAAGAGATTATGGTGAAGATTGAAAGGAGATGAGGTCACAAATGTAATGAGACTGGTTTGTGTAGGGCTTGTAAAGTTTTTAACTTATGGTAAGTCTTGTGCAGAGGTGTTTTATGATCCGACTTACATTTTAAAAGAACCATTTTAGCTGTTGTTTTGAGACTGTGGAAGGTAAGCAAGCACAAGTGGGTTGAGAGTGAAGAGTCAACTTCATGAATCTAGGTGAGTGATGATGGTGACTGGAACCTGAGTATTGCTTGTAATGTGTGACCATTGTTTTTTGTAGTATATAAAGAATGAATAGCCATACTGTTTACATACACATACTTACAACTCATATCTTTCCCACATACTTACAACCCATACCTTTCCCAACTATGTCAATACTCCATTCATCCCTTATAAATTATCAAAGTTCTTCATTGCAATTTACATGTATGTGTAGTCAAAATGAGTTAATTTTGACATCATATTACAATATTATTTTTATTAGCTTCAAACAATTATCCTTAACATTCTTTACCAAATATGTATTCAATATTGTGGAAGGCAGTGAAAGGGATTTTGTAGAATGAGCACACCAACTAAAAGTCAAAGTATTCTTTAAATATAGACATTAATAGTTAAAGTTATACTGTGTTTCTCTTCTGTCTGAATTATTACGTAATTATATCTAAAATGCTTTTGTAAAAAGAAAATCACCATTCATGAACACTGAAGAATACCTCATATTTTTTCCTCTTAAATATGATTATACTTTTCTGGTTTCCTACAAAACAAAAATAAAACTTTTATTCTTAATCTATAAGGGCTCTTTATTATAAAATTCTAGATTATCTACTCTTATGTACTACTGCTTTACTCACTTCTAAATCACCTAACTATAATCTCTCTTTATTTTTTCCTTCCAAACTGTGGCATTTTTATGTGATTTACAGACTTTATGACACTATCAAAAATAGCTTTAATAGCTTCTACTAAATATCTTCCTTTAGAGATTGTATCTTTTTTTTTTTTAATTTTGACTTTTCTTTTGAAGATAAAGTCTTTATCTTTCTCTAAAGCAATGGCAAGAGGCATTGGATTGGGGCTTCAGTAGAGGTTTAGAAATAAAACTTAGAGGTTTAATGAAGTAACTGACATTATAATTCCTGAGTCAGAGCCATAAAAAAATGTAAAAAAAAAATAAAAATCTTGGCCTTAAGAATCACAGAGCAAGGTGAGTTCAGACTATTTAGCAGTTAAGTCACATCTCTAAATCTGCCTGAGTTTAGAACCTACCATTGATAAAATGAAATAACATATCAACTGGACATTGGGTGAACAAAAAAGAGATATAATTTCTAATTTCTTTTATTCAGACTGCTTAGATAATACTCTTCAAGAGACTACCCACCATGCTCTGTCAACAAAATATTCTGAATCATCATTGGTTAATATCTAATATTAGATATTAGAAGACTTTCTTTATAAAGGGTCAAGAATTATTTGTTTATGATTACAACTCATTGGATGATATTGCTGTAGAACCATACAAAAAAGAATCTTTTAGATTGTCTGGTGAAATGCATCTCTTTAAGGAGAAAGACACTAAAATGAAAAGAGATTAGAAGCAGCTCTAAAAACATAGAATGAATGGTGATGATATGGAATAAAGGCTATAAATGTACCCTGCCACACAAAGGTTATCTGACTAGGCTCTGCATTATAAATATGTATGCATGTATATATGTATACATGTATCACACATGTGATATTATACATAAAGCTCTGTTTATAATACATATAATTAAATCTGAAATCACCTACGAACAGTACAAACTTCAACTAACTGAATACTCCAAATAGCAATTTCAGTTTTTTCCTTTCAAGTTCTGTTTGACAATAAATCACATTTTTCAGCTACATGAAAATTCCTAAGTCTGTTTTATTTTTTTTCACAAGTGAGTTTGATATTTTACTCTTTAAAAATAGAGATAATTTACTGGGAAAATCAAATATATATTGCGCATTCATATTATATACATAAAAAGTCCCTTGCTTCCTATGATTTGAAATTTTTTACAGTGCTATAAATAATTATTTGTAAGTAATTGTGCCCCCAAAACAAAATAATTGCATTTACATTCAGATAACTTATATTTGGGAAAATTTTAACTAAAGTAATAAGATTTGATGGGCCACATAAATTATGATGGATATTAAGATGAACATTAAGGAAATGAATTTTTTTTATATATTATATGAGGAAATTGAACTCAGAACTTTGGCTTGTGGAGGAAAAGAAGGGGGAAAAAGTCACATATTAATCACAGTGTAAGCCACCTGGAAAATGTTTCTTCTTTTCTGAAACATGTGCCAGTACAATATTCAAAGTTGATGTTCCTGAACACAGTGACTCTGTTCACTGCTCTGCATTAGGTAGCATTTATATTGACTGTGTTAGTATCTGGGAACTAAAGAGAGTGCGAAAATGGATGAGGAGAGAATCAAGGGGTGGAACACAAACAGCACATGTACTAGAAGCAAAAAATAATAGCCTAAACTGCTGAAAACAAATGAAGTAATCCATTTTTAAAATTTTAAATACACTTATTCATTTCTCAAATTCTTGACTTTTTTAAGCAGATGTGTAAAATGCAAATGTAAAATATGAGAAAACTGAAATATACCACATTCAAAAATTTGTTATAAACAAAATGAATAAAATAATGTGTGTATGCTTTTTTTTAGTACATACTATGTCCTCCAAAAAATTTCAAATTGTCCTACACCTTTACAGTAAACACATATTTAAGGAACAAGATGCTTCCTTTCAATTGTTTTGAGAGCAATAGGGGACTCTAGTATTTACTGTCCTGCATGCAGATTTGTACATGCTAAGAGTTTCTAAGATATTCTTTGCTAAGTGAAAATTAAAGCAAGAAATAATAGCTAAATGAATGCTCAATCTACCTTGATATTACACATTTTAATTGTATAAGATTTGGATGAAAGAACAAAATAGCGATAGTTTAAGGCTGTTTCATGTCTGTGCTTAATTGCCACATTTTAGATAAAGTATGATGTTCTATATTCTTTATAGTTGGTATAAAATAATTTCCAGAAGGAAGATAGCTCTAGATTTTTAATTGTTGTGGCTGTTATACTGTTTTCGTCATAATGCTTTCTTTTCCTTCATGATTCTTAGTAATAACAGGATTGTGTAGGGGGTTGTTTTCTAATTATATCACTCATTCATTGTCCATTTATTAGCTACCATTATCAATTTTGAAGAAAAATATTTAAAAAAATTGAAAATAAACTAAATTTCGTCTTTTTAAAAAACAGTGAATATTAAATCTCTTCCCTTTAATTATTCTTTCTTTTATCAGGCAGAGCTGATATAAAAATCAATCAATTCTCATAGTGACAAATAAGCTTTCTTTCTTCTTCCTTTTTCCTCTCTCTCTCTCCCTCATTTCCTTCCTTCTCCCTTCCTTTTTTCTTTTCATTTTTTTATTTACCTTTCATTTCCTCTCTTTTTGTGTATTACAATGCAATTGTGGATTGCAATATTTTATATTAAATTACAGAATCTCTCTGTTACTTATATTGTCCATAAGAACTTTTAAAACTCTATAACAAAAAGATAAGCAACCTCATTAAAACGTGGGCAAAAGACATGAATAGATATTTCTCCATATAATACATACAAATGACCCAAACTCACATGAAAACGTGTTCAATATTATTAGTAATTAGAGAAATACAAATCAAAACCACAGTGAAGTACCACTTTATACTTATTAGAATGGCTATAATAAAATTTTTATTTGTAAAATAAAAATAAATATTGATAAGGAAATGGAAAAATCTGAACACTTAAACATTCCTTTTAGGGAATGTAAAATGGTTCAGCTGTGGTGGAAAACAATTTGGCAGTTCCTAGAAAAGTTTAAAATGTATTTATCATATTACTCCATAATTACTCTCCTATGTATCTACCCAAAAGAATTGAAGGCAAGTATTCAAACAAGTACATGTACTTGCATGTTCATGGTGGCACTATTCACAATAACCAATAAAAGGAAACAACACAATGTCCATCAACAGATAAATGAATAAACAAATTTTGGATGTATTTTGGGAAAAAAATCCATACACAATGGAATATTATTCAACCAAAACAGGAAAAGTACTGACACATGCTATAATATGGATGAATTTCAAAGCAATATGCTAAGTGAAAGAAACCAGTCATGATTTTTCTGTTCAGTTCTGTCAATTCTTGCTTCAAATATTTTTAGCCTCTATTGTCAGAGTCATATCCATGTAAGATTGTTATGCCTTCCGGATGAATTGACTATTTTATCAATATGTAGTGTCCATTTTTATACCTAGAAATTTTATTTGCTCTGACATCTACTTTGTTTGATTTATAATCACTGCAGCTTTCTTTGATTAATGTTTGAATGGCATAACTTTTTTTATTTTTTATGTTAAACCTACCTATTGTTACATTTTAAATGAATTTCCAGGATACAGAATATCAAAGGGCAATGTCTTGGTTTTTTTTTTATTGTTTTTGTTTTGTTTCGGTTGTTTGTTTTTATTCATTCTGACAATCTTTGTCTTTTAATTAATGTGTTTATACCATATACATTTAATGTATTTATTGACATGTTTAGATTTAGATTTACTATTTTATTATTTGTCTTTTGTTTATTCCCTCCATGTTTATTTCTTGTTGTTGTTTTTGTTCCTATGTTTACTCTTTCCTGCTTTCTTTTGAGCTATTTGAAAAATTCCATTTTAATTTATCCATTTTTTTTATTACATATTTTTGTATAAATTTTATTGCTTGCTTTAGAGACTATAGTATGTACGATTAACATTTCTGTCTACTTGGATCAACATTTTACCACTTAAAGTGAAATTTAGAAAGCTTATTGTCATATAGATTCCTTTACTCTTTTTATAATAGTTGTCATATATTGTAGTTACATACATAAAAAAGCATGTCGGTTATAAATTTTGATTATAAGCAACAAATATAATTTTAAGAAGTCTAAAATACAATAGCCTTGCATATATTTCTGTCCATATAGATACCATTTCTGTTGATCTTTCTTCATTTTGATGTTTCATGAGGCTTACTTTTAGAATAATTTAACTTCTTTCTAAACAAATTTCTTTAGCAAATTTTTTAGAGACATTCTATGGGCAACAAATTATTCTAGATTTCCTTCATCTGTGAAATGTGTTTATTTCACCTTCTTTCTCAAACGTTATTTCCACTGGATATGTAATTCTGTATTAATTATTCTTTATTTCTGCATATTAATTATTTTTCCCTACTTCCTTGTGGTCTATGTGAATTCTGATGAAATATCTAGTCATTTGAATCATTGTTCTTTTATAAATAATGCTTTGATTTTTCTCTGGTTGTTTCAAGAATTTTTTTTTCTCTTCAAACTGTTTGATTGTGATATGACAAGGAATGAAGTTTTTTTCTTTTTTTTTAAGTTTATACTGTTTCAGTTTTTTGTACTTAAATCTGTTGGTGTATACTTTCCCAAAACTTAGGAAGTTTTCAGGCAATATTTATTAAAATAGTATTGAAGTTCATTTCTCTCTTTAGAATCTATTTAAATGAATGTTAATTCTCTTGTTATATTTCCAAAGATCCCTAATTATTTTATTTTTTCAATCTTTTTAAAGAATTTTCTGTTGTCAGATTAGATGATTTCTATTGTTCTTTCTTCAAAATATTTTCTGTCATCTACAAAGTACAAATGAACCCATCCTGTGTGATTGTTCTTTTTTTTTACTTCATTATTATATATTTTTTCTTTACGTTTTGTTCATTTACCAAGTCTTTCTACTTTAAATTTTTTCAAGAGTGTTTACAATTTCTTACCGAAACTTTACTATAAGAATAACTCTAAAATCTTTGACAGTTAATTCTAACATCTTTTATTTTGACATTTTTCTTTCTTAGTTGTCTTGCCCCATGCTTCTAAAGTATTTCCTGGTTCTTTATATACTGAATAATTTTGGATAGTATACTGGAAATTTTGAATATTTTGTTATGAGATCTTTTATCTTGTTTAAATCATATGGAAAATGTTAGTATTTTTTCTTTAGTCATGCAATTGACCTTGTTAGCTTCAGCCTACAAAATTACAATCCAACTTCTGTAGACTGTAGGTCCAATATCAGTTTAGTTTTCAAAGACTTTGCAGTGTCATTTGGATCTGTCTCTGGCGTGTACTACCCAATGACTTTGAGACCTGAGTGGCGGTCTCTGTTAGTTTAGTTCTCAAAGTCATTGGCTTTCTAGTTAGGGTCAAATTCTTGTATGCATAGCTTTGAGATGAAGTTTAAGATCACATACAAACGTATAAGATTATATTCCAAATACCAAGCTCTATGTAGTTTTCAATTATTGCAGATCTTTTTTGTTCCTCCAATAGGAAAGCTGAAGCTTAATTATCTCATTCTGTTGCATACTTTTGCAGTATCTCCTGCATTCAAGACCAAGCAATGGGATACAGAGAGAGAAAAACAAAATCAAGGGAGTTGGCCCATCCTTGGATATCGGAGCACCACTTGTCAGAGGTGTTTTCTCTCCCTCAGGGCTTAGGCTCCTGTAGACTTCCATTGCATTGAAGTGTCTGATCACATTGCCAAGGGATTGCTTGGCAGGGCATGAAAGATAAGAGAGACAGAGAGAGAGAAAGAAATGCAGGTATTCCTACACAATCTCTTGTCCTACTACTCCTGGACAGGAGGCTTCTCCCAGAGCATTCTCTATTCATGTTCATGCTAACTTTGTGATTTCATATTGTTTTTGCATTCTAGCTAAAAAATACCGGGGTGGGATGGGGAGTGGTAAAGTTACTGATGGTTTTGTAGCATTTAGAGTTCTCATCTTTTTCTCCAAACTGACAGCTATTATTCATTTTTCAGTTTCAAATAGCTGATCCATGCATTCTGTCCAAATTTTATAGTTACCTTCATTGGGAAAGACAAAGTAGAATGTGCTTACTTTACTTACCCTGGAGAAATATAAATAATTTAGATCTTCAGTTTTTATTTTTTTTTCTATTCTATTAATTGTAACTGTTGTGTTCTAACTGATTCACAATGCCAAAGTCCATGATATATTCATTTTATTGACCATATTGTAGGGGCTGAAAAAAATTAATACTTTTCCTCCCACCTTTTACATTCTTCTATCTGGGCTAATAATCATATTAACAGAGACAGATTAACAGGAGAAAATCAAATTTTTAATACATGTGCATGGGGAATTCATGTAAGCATGAAAATTTCAAAGGCAATGTAGCAACATTGGCTATGTAAGAGATTTTAGACAAAAGAGAAAGGAGTGGAATGGGGTACTAGATTTCAGAAATAAGAATAGACCATGCACAGACAGTTGAGAAAGAGCGGAACACATGCTAGGCAACTCACAAACACGGGACACAGGGTTATTTAGCTAGCAGGCTTGGAGTCTGAGTAACTCTGGGGTGAAAATTTTTAAGGTGATCAAGCCCAAGCTCCCTTCCTAAACAGCAGGTTTCTCACTCTCAGTCTCTTAGGCAGGAAAGGGGAGAGGGTCAAAGGTTCTTTCTGAATCTTGCTTTTAAATAACCAGTTTAAAATTAATATCCCAAAAAAGCAGTTTCAAGGTGGCAAAATTTTGATTCCCTTCAATATTATTCCTCTAATTAGTAACCAGAACACACAAATATTTTACATTATCCTGTGAGCTTTTTAGTCATCCTGAAGCTATCTGAACTACCAGTCAGATTGCTTATCTCCTGATGTGTCTTTCTGATTGTTAAATATGGGGTATATGAATGTCTTTCTTCCTCTTTACATCATTCGGTGAGCCATAAGTCATCGTTTTCCTGTTATGGCTGTCATTCATTTTTTTTTTTGTGAATTTTCTAATTAAAATTGATTACTGAAATATCAAGGTAAAGAGTATATTACTGTATTTTTAAGTGGATTTGTTAATGATTTCTATTCTCGTCAGTTTTAGTAATTTTTTTTATTTACTAGGAAATTGTTGGTTTCACGTAAGTGCTCAAGTTTAATAATGTACATTAATAATAATATTAACTGTTAAATCTGGCTTAAAAATAATAAAAATCACTTATTCATAATGCACAAATTCAGTGCCGAGTACTGTTCTACATATCACAAATAATTATATATTTAATCCACACCATTAAAGAGTAACATCCCATAAGATAGTTATTATTGATAGGATTCTTTAAATTCCAGAGTTGAAGTAACTGAGGCATAAACCCAAATTTACACAGCTGATAAGTAGTAGAGCCAGGCAGTCTGGATTATCGCTCAATCTTTGGTCTTGGTGTCTTAGACACACCCTCTTTTATTACTGGGTTGTGATTCTTTAGTGTCTTGTTTTTCTTTGAGGTTATTATTTTCATGTTAGTTTTCTTTATACAGCTTCTCTTGTGATTATTCCTCTTTGCATCTCTGCTTTATTTGGTAAAATATTCAACTTGATCTTATTTTTCATTACTAACAACCGATTAAATAGTGTGAATCACTATTTTTTTAAATCTGGAAATCAAGTTTTATGTCTCGAAAGGTTTTTTTTTTTTTTCCTTTTTTTCCTTCAATAGTAACTCCTTGAGGATTGTCATTACTTTTAATTAATATTCTCATCTCTCTTTGTTTAGTACGATTTCAGTGTTGTTGATCATGGTCTTGTTCTTTCATATGACTAATTTGTTTTGAAGAAGCTATATTTTTTTTTTTTATAGTTCCCATGATTCCAGATTAGTCTTTTAGAGTCCCTAAGACAATGGTAAATAAACAAGTAGGGGAGGTGTATGTTTGAGCAGTGTAACATTAGAGGGTTAAGGACATGGTTTCCTTTGAGCTGAGATGCATAGAAAAAGCCCTTGTTAAAGGTCCTCAGGATGTAAGAGGCTATCTGCTTCCCTTCTCATGAAATGAATAATTTAGTCTTTCAGTGCTTGCGCTCCTTTGGATCCTAATTACAGCAGGACTGAGGATTCTCTCCACAGATTATTCAAGTGGATAGTATAGATGGAGTATCCTAATTTGTCATGAAATATACAGACCTCTCCTCATGATTTGTTGGTTGTTTTCCAGTTCTCTCATGGTGTTATAGAGAATGAGGACCATCCCCTGGAATTTAACCAGAATAATGGAGACCCTAGGCATATTTTCTAAGCTAAACAAGCATGTTTATAAATATTTTTTTCTGAGTTATTTCAAAGAAGGATACATTATAGAAATTAATTAGGGGTGTGTGTTCAAGCTGTATCAGCCACTATGTTCACATTGTTTTTTAAAAAGTACTCTTCTGACTCTCTTACTGAACACTTAATGTAATAAAATATTAGAAGTAGCCTCTTATGCTTTTCAGTACACATTTTACATTTTGAAATGCAAAATCCATTGCTTTTTATTAAAAAAAAATTGATGCTATGAAAAATTCACCCAATGACGAATGAACTACTATTTATTAGTTTGCTTTTTAGTATAAAATGTAATGCCAAATAAAAGCATCTTAAAACAAAATTATGTTTGGCAAATTTAAGTGTTGCTTAATAAAACTGAGAACAACAACAATTCAAAATAGTAAGTCTATCATGCAGAATTCAATCATAGAAATAAAACCTTTAGAAATGATAGTGTGACATTTGTACAAAATATTTGAATTTATACAATTGTAGATACTAATTATAGTTTATGTACACTTGTTGCTTTTGACTTTGGTGCTGAGCATGAAGAGCAGGATAGTTTGTCAGAAAGGAAAGATGGATGTGAAATGAGAGACTTAAGAGCAAACTAGAACCCATGAAAAACAGCTGTAATTTGCACTGGTCTCTCTGTCTCTTGTTTTGATCATGAAAGTGACATGCTAGAGAAACTGGTGCCCAGGAGTTGCAGAAAATAAAGATCTGGTGGAGCTATGGGCCTGGCTGTGGTCCCAGGCCAACATATCTGCAACTATATGCATGAACTTCAACAGCACCTGGCTTTGCACTGCCCCTCTAAGCTTAAAAAAAACTTGGATGCTGCTTCACTTTTGTTTTCCAAATCCCACACAAAATGTCTCTTGTGGTCCATGATGGTCTAAAGATATGGAATTAGAAAACTTAGTACCAGGTTAACTCAGTTGACTCCATATAGATTTAAAACAATGAGTAAGAAAACATATGTTGATCTATGAAATTAAAAAAAAAGTTATTGTAAAAGCCTGTGTATGCTCTGAAAGAACCATGAAAAGTGCTACCCTGAGGAATACCAATTAGTGTATTAATTTGAGTTATATTCTTTAAAAATATATTATTATTTCAATAAATTATACTTCAAGAAGTAAAAAACATGCTACTTAATGGATTTCTGTACTATATTAGGATTTCAACACTCGATGTCCACTTTAAATTTTTGTATTGTCTGTTTTTTTCTCATAAATTTCTTCATGTCTATACATGTTAATTTCAGTACAGTCATATATAAACCATAAAATTGTTAAAATATTGTTGGTAGAAGTAATCATGAGCTTTCTAGAAAGGTCTTAAAATGCATATTTATCCTTTCAAAGAAAAAATGAGTTTGTTCTATAACAGAAAACAGTAACCCAAAGTTTAATCAAAATGACATACCTAATGTGGTGTGAGAGTACTTTGTGAAACCCAAGTGCAAGAAACAGAACCCAAATTTTATCTTACATTTATTTCACACCAATTTAATGTCCATTAAGAATAATGAAAGATAAAATTAAATTAATTAACCACTAAAATTCTATAATGTTTTTCAAACTGATATAATTACAATGTAATATTCAGATTTTGGGTTTCAACACTGAAACAAAAATGAGAGTAGATGTATATATTTTCTTTCTTGAAATATTAAAATACTAGATAATTCCACCAAATACTGTAGTATTGAAATAATAAAGAAATCAAGCTATGCCCTGGACTAGAGTGGACATCATGATTTATACACTATTTACCTTGATATAATTAGCTTAACACATTCTTAGCACATCATAAATACTCAAAAAATTTGCTGAATTTATAAAAAATTACTTGGTGTCCACTAGTGTGGGAGAGTCCACTTAAGTCTGGAACTAATGATGTAGCTAGCTGAAAAGTTAAGTGGCAATTACCATTCCATTGGAGGAAAGAGATTTGAACATGGACTGGTGTGGTAAGTTAGTTATTCTACTACAAATTCATACTTCTCTTTTTGTAAATAACTTTGTTTTGGAAAATGACTTCCTAGTTAGAGACTCTATTAGCTAGGGCTATTTCCTAGCCAAATTGACATTTGGTGCGGACCTGTGACCAGCTCTTATCTGAGTGAGCCAGAAATTTGTCTTTTCCTTTTAACATGCTGGATTCGGAGAGCAACCAAAATACATATATACATACATGCATAAACATGCACACAACGCATAAATCATAACATTATGCCATGAAAGGTTTGCATGTACAGGATGGATTATGAATTAGATTACATGTCAAAATACTCATTGAAATATATCGTTTGACAGAGAGTGCCATAAGTGTATATGTATTCAGCTGTAACAAAAACAAATTTTACACACCGTCTGCCTCTGGCAGTATCCCCAGTGGTTTGCAGCATACAGGTTGAGAACTACTGGCATGGACTCTTTAACTTTCTGCCAACTCCTTGACTCCAGAGTGCCTCATTATTTTTATGTAATTATAAAATTTATGATTAAGAGGCTATTTTTAGAGTAAAAAATGAACTTGACCTGAATATCTAAACAAATCCGACACTATATGTAATTGATTGAGAGAAACAGGTAAAGTGAGTGACAATCTTTAACCCAGTTTATTTTATTTATTTATTTATTTTTTTTTCTTGGCAATACCTTTCTGGGGCATTGTTTTCATTTTAAACTCATTAAATCTGTTATAATTTAAAATATTATGCATTATTTCTTCACCAAAAATTGTTCTCTTTAGATTATTCCTCAGAATATTGCCACAGTAAGTACAAGTACTTCACAGATGTATACATAAAAGAATAATAGACTCATAAAGCACTGATGGGAGAGGAACTGCAATAGTGGAGACAAGATCCTGTGGGTCAATCTTCTGAATATCCTGTGTGGTAGATGTTATTTGCTTACAAAGTGACCATTTTCTCTTCTTCTTTCATGCTAACAATGCCTTGATTTTTTTTAGGAAACAGGTGGAGGTATCTTAATGTTAGGTACCTTAAGTCACTTATTCGCCCCCCAAATTATCATTGGTCTGAATATGTATGGGTTATTCTATTCCATCGGGCATTGTGATGTAAGAAGGTTTATTTTGGTAGCTTCTAGGAAGATTTTCCTCCCTAGGTTAGAGGAAGGCTTTGTTTTTGTGATACTGTTTTCAATTTGGATACTAGTGTATGTTCTGATGCCTTTTTGCAACCACAAGTTGACAGACATGAGTTTTGAAAGCGAGTGATCTGTAGATGTGAAATAGAATGGTCAAAAGCACCTCAGTTCTTAAAACCTATAAGGTACTTAACAGAACTTTGGACTATCTATTTTAGAAATTTTAAGGAAATATAAATATTCTTAAATTTTAAACAATGGTCAGGATTTATAGATGAAAACTTTTCTAACTCTTATCTTCAGCGCATATGGTACTGATGTAAAACACATGATAAAGATAAATATGAAAATCAACCTTTATTTTAGTGCCTTGAAAACTTTGGCTAAGTGTTTTAAATATATTAGCTTATTTAATATTCAAAGTAACATTCAGAGATCGACATTAAGATATTGGTCAAAGAGGAAAGTGCGGTACAAAGACATATAACTTGACTAAGATAGTGTATCTACGTGATAATTAAACAAACATTAAAATCAAGTTTGGGATTGGAAGTCTGGTATTTTATCACTAAATTACATGATTTCTTAAGAAAAAAAAAAACTCCATTGAAAACAATGGTATGTCCTTCTAACTTTTTGGTTCTAATAAAATTCATCAAATTTATCAGAAACACTACAGAGCAAATTACAAGTCTAATTTTTAATGACTGTACACTGTTTAATAATCTACCATTGACATTTAAGTGTCTCTAAAATTTTCATAAAAACCTATATATTTATTCCTTTTCAGATGCCAATTTACTTAATTAAATTTACTTTTCTCTAGTCAGAAAAAGGCAAGATGAGGTGAATTACAGTGCAGTAATTGAAAAGTTTGGAATAAATTATGGAGAGCTTTATGTTTCTCTGTTTTTCATAAATAGTTAAATATAAATTTTTATGAGAATACTTATGTAATTTTATAACTAAAATTTTAACTTTCCCTCTAATAAAAGACTGAGATATATGTGAACACATCTACATTCCTGGTTAACTGAGTATTTGTATTTTGCTCACTGGAAGAATAGGTAAAAGGAATGCCAATCTAGTAGAAATTAAATTTGTTCATTATCTAGGTTTCTGCTTACTTCTATCAGAAATATTTAATAGTGTAATCAGAAAAATGTGCTGTTAGCTTCATTAATAAAGTCACCTATGTTTATACGAGGTAATATGATATGAATGTGATAGGGTTATATTTGGCACATTATGTATTTTCCTGGAACAAATAGAATAAAATTATTTTAAACTGACCTCTACATTATTTATTTCATTAAAGACTTCCACAACCAGATATTCTTTGTGACCTTTCTATGGTCCAATACTCCAGGCTTTTATTCCATTGTCTGGTGCCTCAGTCTGCCCTCTATGTAAGTTATAAGTTAAATTATGTCCTTCACTTTGGTATTTCAAATTTGCTACTATAGGATTAACCCATTTTTTATGCTCACTAAACTCTAAGTCAAGAAAGAATTCTTCCGGAGCTCACTTAAAGCCTGGGAGTATTTAACTGCATTCAATGTCCAGATCATTGGCTTGACCTGGGAGAGGAAGAGGTAAAACTAGGACAATATTGGCAGAATCTGACAGGAAAAAATAAATTTTCTTTAAGGTCTTATTTAACTCTGCAGTACATATTTTCAGACATACTACGGGCTAGTTCATTTCAGACTATAGATTTTACATGAAATTATTTTTTAAACAAACAGGCTGGAAGAGAATACTGCATTATGTGGAATGAATTACATTGACTAAATTTTCCATACAGTTGTCATGACAACCCTCATATTTTCCATAATGTGTGAACTATTAAGTGTTGAACTAGATGTGCTTTAAAAAAAAAAAAAAAAAGAATACTAACATTCGGGGAGACATTGTCATTAGAACTCCTTGAACAGACAACATGTCATTCTTATGCTATTCTTTTGGATCACAAAATGTGTGAGAAAAATGAAAAACATCCTAATAATATCAGAGTTCAATGATATTTTATTTAAATGTCAGGTACTCTAACCATTAATAGATGCTTAAGTCTTATCTATGGAATCTGTAATAGATTTTGTCCATCTAATCTTGAATATCTCTAGTGACTGTGAATTCACTAGATTGTGTTGGAGAATTTTCTCCAGAGTAAAGAAATTCTGAACATTAGAACAGTCTCTAAAACCATATTCCTTTATGTTTCACCCACTTTTCTTTCTTTTGTAGTTATAAGTTTGAAAACTCTTCCAAATCACTGCCCTTGATGTAATTAAGACAGTTTATGTTTGAACTCAGCCCTGTAGTTATTGAACAAATAATACAATTCCTAACAACTATTTTTATGCAGCTTTTTATAAATATTTTTTACATCCTGATATATTTTTGTGAGAGGGGTACTCCAGGTCAAAATTTAAAGACTATACATCTTTTCCATCATTCTATGTTATTGATTAAGAAATATTGAGTTTATAGATTTTAGTAACATGACTTCTAAAACAGGTTTGGCCATAAAAGAAAGGGTCATCTTGGAGAGCATCACCACTTCTAGATCCAGTAAATTACCCTAGTGTCACCAATTTTTATTTGCACAGTTCAGTCAGTCTGACTTATAAAATCCTTTTTCTCACTTCCAATCAGTTAGTCTTTCCTGATGTTGAAATAGATAATAATCATGCCTAAAAAATGATCGGGACATAGCATATTTTATAGGCAAATAATTCCATTTTGTTCATAAACATTCACATGAGCCTGACTAGAGTGACTTTTATTTTCCTCTAAATTTCCAAAATTAATTTAGCCAATATTTTTGATCCTCAAACATTTGCCAACCACTTTGCTAGAAGACAGAGGAACGAAGATGAATAATCTAGGAAGAAAATTAAATTTATACACAGAAATTTCAGTTTAATAAGTTAAATCTGTATTAGATAGGGCTATATACTGAATGTTTATGTCTCTCCCAAATTCATAAACTCAGTATGGTGGTATTTGGAGGTAGACTTTTGGGAGGTCATGATGGTGAAGCCTCCATGAATGAGAATTGTGCCTTTATTAAAGAGACCACACAGAGCTCTCTCATCTCTTTTGCCATATGAAGACACAGCTAGAATACAGCCATCTACGAACCAGAAAGTGGGTTCTCACCAGACATCAACTCTGATCTTGGACTTCTGCAAGCCTAGAACTGTGAGAGATAAATTTCTGGGGTTTAGAGGTCACTTCATCTATGGTAATTTGTTATAGCAATCTGAACTAAGACATGTAGAGAAACCCATTTCAACACAAAAGAGAAACACTGGGACAATTTCAAAGATTTTCCCCAAACTGATGACAATAGTGATGATTCCTAAAGATATAAGGAAGAATTTGTCTAAGTTCTGTGGGAAGAACATTTCGGTCAGAGGGAATATTGTGATGAGAAGATGCAGATAGATGTGCATAACAGTAAGAATTGTATGAGGAGCTATAAGTCTATCAAACAAATAAATATGCATAGGACAGAGCAGAGATAGATAAGTAAGTCACATTGAACCTTCAAGGACTTATTCCAAACTGGCAGAGTAATTCAAGAATGAGTTTTAAGCACATTAATGATGGTATTCTATATTGTCTTCGGGTGGGACTCTATATTGTTTCCTTAACTAGCTACAAAAAATACTTGAAGGTAAGGGCTTACTTCTAACATGTTATTATAATATCTAGCATGGTTCAGAAGATATTCAATAACAAAAGAAATAAAGTACAATATTCACCTATATAATTAATTTATTGTAAGAAGTCATCTGATGTATCTTTCAAAGATTATATTGTCAACTTTTTCGACCTCAGATTCTAAACATTTTATATTAGATAAATCCTAAAGACGTGTAGTTCCTCATTGTAAAACAATCTTTTATTGCAAAGAATTTTGGATTCTACAACTGGGAACATTTGGATTCTTTGGTACATCTGTGAAACAGCTTGACATCTGCCTTATAATATGTAAATTATTGAAAAGACCAATTGAAGATAAAATCTTTTTAAACTACTTGCTACTTCTATCAGAGCAATTGTTTGCAAAACTTCAACCTCAAAACATACAGTCTCTAGTGGTTTCACTATGTTGACTTATTTTATGTGTCTGGGAACTAATTCATATCTACATGGAATTACAGAATTATTACTCTTTTGTGTCAATTCACACTCCAGAAGACAATGCTATGTCCTGGCACAAGGTGAATGAGATTGCTGTCTCGTCGAAACAAGCTAGAATACATGGCAGAAAACAGACATCACTCATGAGTGATAAAGTACAGCACATACTTGCTATTAAATCCTGAAAGAATATCTTTTATGTTGCTCTAAAATAGCTTTCTTAGACACACAGAAAATAGAAATGAATTTTAATACATTAACTTATGGCCAATTTAGTCACCAGAAAATGTAAGTAATCATGGAAAAAATATCAAGACCAAGATTCTGCCCTAACTCTGTTGCAGGCAGGTGACATTGGAGAGACTACATACCACTCTGGTTTTGATGGTCAAATGATTCACTAAGTGCATTAAAATCAGGCAAAATGCTAAATGTGTTATGTATAGAATTTTTTTCTTATTATTATATTTTAAAATAATAATGTGATAGTTATTTTTGTTTGGCAGATATAAACAGTTAATTTTGTCAATTTGTGTACAGAGATAATGAGGTCAAAGTTCTGATTTCAATCTCTACAGGAAGCCAGTTAGCTTCATAGAAAGTGTCCTAATGCAACAGATTTTACTCAATCATAAACCTGAGCATAATTCAAATGTCTGCTCTTGATAACAAGAGAAACTAGTTAATTTTCAAACTATCCCCACTTATGGAAAAGAAAATACATGGTACATTTTTTCCTATCTATTCCAGGCCATCAGTATAATTATAAAAGTTTATTTTTCCAAGTAATTTCGAAGTATTTTATTAATTTTTATCTTATTGTGTTGATTTTTGAGATTATCTAATTAAAGAATAATAAATGTGTACTTACATCACACTTTTATTATATCATCTTAGTGCATTATTTGTAATTACTTATTTAAAGTATATTTCTTATTTTAAAACATTAATGTTTTATGGACTTCTTAAAAAAATTTGTGCTAGAGTTCTTGAATTACGTGTTATATATAAACACATTAAATGATTTGTAACATATTTAAGCATCTTATCTTTACTCTCACACATAATCAATTGATTTATCTTAAAAAAATAGAGATATTGTGATTATCTTTGAGTCAAGAATTATCCAAAAAATGTAAATATTCAGATTATGCCTAAATTGTACCTTCTTTCTTTAACTTTTTAATGTAAAATATGCATTCCAAAAATCATTGGGTAAATACTCTTGTTTCATGAACTTCAAACAGAATTTTATACTTATATTCTCCCATGAAAGAAAGATATTTGTAAAAGTGTTTTTTGGCTATAAAATCCTCCATTTTAAAGAAGGCCAGAGTGCTTACATTTGAATTATTTCTTAGTCTTAAAATTATAAGTCCCTCATTAGTATTATTCATAACTATGTTTATAAATGGTACATTAAAAAATAAAAGGAGATTATTAGACTCTCTGCCTAACAATACAAAATTAAGTAGAGTGGAGAATGTCATCCCTTTCTATTTTTGAAATTTTATATAAACTATAATCCCCACACACTAATTTAGTGAATCATTGTTTAATTTTGTGTTATAGTTTCTCTGAGTAATCACAACCTCTGTCAAAAACACATATTTTAACTCTTTAGAAAGGAAAGTTGTTCTACCTAAAAAATTCTTGAGCACTTTCTATCTGTTTTCAGAATTTTTTTCAAGCTATCTAATGTATTTTAGGATCTAAGTGCTTTTTCTTATTTTCTTTTCTTTTTCTTTTTCTTTTCTTTTTTTTGTGATTTATAAACAAATCCTCTCTGATCCAAAAATAAGAAGATAAGGTAGAATGGCCAGCTATATATATCAAATAATCATCCTAATCATAATAGCAATGGTATCTACTGGTTAATCTCTTTATTTTTCCATATAACTGACTTTTAAGAATTGGCTTAGGATGTATCAGATTATGCTAAATTACATAAACCTGGCACATATAAACCTAGGGGTAAGAAGAAAGATCTCAAATTTCAGTGTCTTGGAACAATCAAGGTATATTGTACTGTTACTTAAACTTGATTACCAGCCTGGGGAGCTAACTCAGGCATGCTCATTCAGGTGTTGACTCAGCATGCCAGACATCCTTAAACTTTTAGAACCACTGTAATAAAGAAGCTTCTGTAATTATGTTAAAGTAACTAGATTAGGCCCCAGATGGAGCCACTCATACTAAGCCCTATGTCAGCAAACCAAAACTTAACTAATTTTCTATTCTTGGCTCTCCAAGAAAAGGAAAGACTATGTCAAGCAATTAGTGCTTGCCTGCTCAGCACAGGTTACCTAACCTAGCTCTGATACTCCCCTTTGCTACATACAAGGAAAGTATGTTTTAACCAACTGGCAAATACTTAGTATAACTTCCTTGTTCCTCATCAATTAGATACACAAAAATCCCTTGCCTTGTATAGCTCTTTGGAGCTCCTTTGTATTTGCTAGTGTGGATGCTGCCTGATTCATGAATCATTGAATAAAAGTCTACTAGATAAGTAAATTGTGGAAAAAAAAAATTGACAATTATTGTGGCATTGATAATTAAATGCTTTGGCAACGTTGGATTTCATCCAAGCCCTGTGATGCTAAAAACCATTCACAGTTGAAGAATCTCCTATCCTTTGTGTTACAGAAAAATTCAATACAAAGAAACATCTTTCTCCACATGATTTAGGTAAAATTCATGGATGCCCTCTTGTTTAATAGGCCAAGCCCAGACATAGACCGTAAATTCCCGATCTTCACCTCATAAATGATTAGCTGAACTGCTTGTCCCCACTGATCCTCTGAAACAAAATGCTCAATGCTCATTAACAAAACTTTAGTTAAGATTCTCTCCTTCCCCTAGTCTCCTGAACCTTGGCCCACCCACAGCCTGAGTCAGAATATAGCCGTTCCTTAAATGCCACTCAGGAGAATAAAGTAGCCTCAAGGTAAAACATTCTCTGATCTATCATCTAATCATGCCACTCTAATTCATCCTTCTTCTCTACACTCACTTCTCTTCAGCCTTCTTCTCCCTGTAAAAAAAAAAAAAAGGATCCTTTTAGCCTAAACTTTGAGACTCTTGCAGTTGTGATCTGAATGTTTCCTCCATTGCTATAATTCCTTCTCCTTTTGTCATGGTCCCTTCTATCCCCCTTACAATAATTTTTTTTCAAATTAAATCTCTCCTTCCTGAACCTGGATTTGTTTTTTATCTGACAGCTTCTATTCAGAATTGGCATATTTAAATTCTCATATTTCATCAGGCAAAGCAATTCACATTGTCATGCTTGACCTCAGAATCAAGACAACACTATCCCTAATAGCCAGAAAGAATAGGAATTATTACTTCTTTATGGAATTCACAATTAAATACTTGGTTTTTGATTATAAGACTCTTCGTTCTCTGTAATAGCATGGTATTACTTTAAGCTTTACTTAAATCTACTCCAATTTTCTTTTGAGTTTGACAATTTTCTATTATGCGACCCAACGTAACATCATGGATCTAAATTTAAAAGTTTAGATACCCTGTTGAATGTAATTTTAAAATTTTCTTTCTTAATGTCATTGACTACATAGTCATCCAACAATGGTTTTCCAAACAGTAACTAAATGAAAGGCAAAAGTGATGTCACTTTATCATTATCTGTGTGAAAAATTACAAAGGTGCTTATGTTCTAAATGTAATAATCTATATCAGAAGGTGACAAACTAGTACCTATGCGCCAAATCTTATCCATTGTCTGTTTTTTACAGCTTAAAAACTAAACCGTTTCTTTTTTTCTTGAATTTATTTACATTTTTAAAGTGTAAAAGAAATATATATATATCAGCCATTAAGGAAGAGAGGGGGAGAATATATTTTATAATGTAATTCACAAAGTAAAAAATACTATCTGTCTTTTCATAGTAAAAGTTTCGTTAAGCCTTAATCTAGATAATTATGTGATGAAGTCATGAATAAAATTAAACTAGTAACAAATTTTAATTTATTTTTATATTTTATTTTAAAAGTTCAGTTTAAAAATGGCTAAAGATAATGAAAATGTAATATTTAAAATATCTGTCATTCCTAAAATTTTTGCATTAACTCATTTAAAAATTTTAAATCTATATAAATATTATACAATATCTACTACTTTGTATGAGTTATTTCAAATACTCATAGAAATATATGATGACTCTCCTTAAAAGCATTAAGTCAACTAAATATTAAGTAAAACTGTATAAATTTCACATATTTCAAAAGTGCACTATATTTCTCAGCACTTTTTCTCACTAACAAACCTCACTGAGTACAAAGTAAAAAAGGTGTCTCAAGTGTAATAAGTCTTGCCTGGGCTCAATTATGCCACTAGATGGAGCATTTAGCACTGCAGAGAGCTCTTGAAGAAAATGCATTTTTTTTTTTTTTAATTGTTGTTTGATTTTTCATAGATTTTAAGGGGAAAAGATATAAAAAGTGTGACAAAAAGAACATTTTCATAAACTTGTATTGACAGCATCGTTTCAACACTTTGTGATTATTTTACAGCCAAAAATTATTTTTAGGCTACTCAAATCGATATGCAAGTTGAGAGATCAGATTTTATCCAAAAAAATAAAAATAAAAATAAAAAAATACAATGATGTTCTAAATTGACTTTTCAGTAGTTTCTTAATTTCCTCTGATTTGAATTTGTTCCAACGTAAGTGTATTTTTCTGAGGTTTGAGAGCAAAGACATACTGTACTATTAAGATTAGAAAATGACAATTTTAACAGTGATAATGGATTCTGTATGAATTATCACTCATGGCAGAAAAAAAGACAAAATAAAAGAGTTTTACATTTATGAAAAGGAAGCAGTAGTAGATGTTGCATTGCCACTGCATGATTCTGAAAATAAGAATAATGTAGCAAAGAGTTCTTTTAAATGCCCGAGACAGAGAAGGTCAATTCTAATGGCTGAGATCCCTGAAGAAGAAGATCAGGGCCTGTAGGTTCAAGCCACATGGTTGAACAAAAGTGTACTGTGCATCATTCATCAGTCTCCCTTTTTAACCCATTGTTTTCACCCTGAGAAATAATATATTTGTTTAGGAGGATAAACTGGCTTTTCTCCAGGTTAATTTATACATCTTTAAACTTTTGCTTCACCAACTTACTAAAACCCATCATTTAGCCCTGTTCCAATGTGCAGCTGTTTAAATGACTTGGAAGCAATTTTGCCACATGATGCTGATATCAGTTAAAAGCTGAGTATAAGCTGAATGAGAAATTATCAGATGAGTGTGTCTGCTGTGTTGATCCGCATTCCCTAAATTCTAATGGATCCAACTGACAGAGAGGTGCAGTTCATTGGCCTAGAAAGTGAAATTCAGACCTATTGATGATTATAGACGTGCATGTAGATGAGAGGAAGCATTTAAAGTAGAACAAAAATTAGATTTTTTTCCTCCCTGGAAAAGAGCCAGGAAATTCTGAAAGAAAACATTCAGGCAAGACAGAATGCAAAAATGCTAAGTGTGAAAATGATTACAAATGGCAGCTTATATGAAAAAGTACTTACCAGAAAAGACTTTCAGTTTCAAGACTATGTTCTATGATAATATGACTCCACCCACATCAAATAGCATTGCAGACAAAAAGATGGCAATTGCTTCAATATTTATTTGCAAATTTAAACAAAATGACATTTAAAAGGAATATTCCTTAACAAATATTTGCTTTCAAGAGTTTATTGAAAAACATTATTTTGACATAAATAGTATATGTGGTATATGGTATGCATGTATAAAAATACTTAAATAGTTATTTTGGGTAAAATTATATATAGATAAATATAATCAATTTTTTACTGAGCTTTAAGGTCTATTCTCTGGTTTGTTCATCTTTCAAGTATTAAAACTATATTCAAGTTTTACAATGATTTCAGATGCTTTACAGGACAGGCTAATAATGGACTCATGGACTTGTGATGTCTATTACTTTATTCTTTTAAACTTGCTGAATCAGACAAACTATCATGAGAAAATAGTCATGAATAAAAAAAAATTGTTTAAATTTAAAAATGAACAAGTAGTAAAAGTCATTTTGGAAATGACCTCTAACTATAGTGTATAGAAACATAGATATAGTCCATAAAGATGAAAATTATGCTCCAAAAATAATCTAAGCAGACTATTTAATTATACTGAAAATGCCATTTAAAAATGTTGATCTAGTGAAGATGAGAAAATGTATTAACTGATCAGATGGTGACCAAATGAATTTGTCAGAGATAAAACTAATCACTTTACTCGAATGGAATATTTTAGTTTAGATATTAATATAAATTATTCAATTAAAAAAGTTTTCTATTATAAAATTCAAATTGGACATATCTGAAAAAACAAGCATTTGGAAGTCAAAAGACCTTAGTCAAAATTATGACTTACTTCTTGGCTATTTGATGTATATAATCTACCTCAGCTTCCTGAGCTCTAACTTTTACATGCATGAAATGGAGATGATGATGTCATCTCACAAGTTTATGAAGATTGTATAATATAATGGATTACTTTTAGTCTTTCATTATTAGTAGTAATAGGTTTTAAGGATAATATTTTTATTTTGATGACGTAATTTTAGTTTTCTGTTTATGTTGCTCTATAATACTCTTGTCTAACAAAATACAACTATTCTGGAATTTGTAATAGTTATAGAGATAAGACTAGAAATGAAAACATGATTATAGATCATCCTATGTGTCAGTTGGTATAATAGGCCCTGATAATACACAGTTGAAAAGACATCATTATTTTACTTGAAAATAATTGAAAACAATTAATCATCATGCTTTAAGTGTTAACAATTTTGAAA
The DNA here is from genome assembly GCF_000325575.1 of Pteropus alecto. Taxonomy (NCBI): domain Eukaryota; kingdom Metazoa; phylum Chordata; class Mammalia; order Chiroptera; family Pteropodidae; genus Pteropus; species Pteropus alecto. Next base: position 25,593,632 of record NW_006494614.1, on the reverse strand, counting down.
AAAGTAATTATCACAACACAGACAAAAAAGCTATCAAAGTTATGCTGATAAATAAGTTCAGCTAAGATTCTGAAATTTAGCTTCTGTTCCCAAACATATATGTGAAAATATGCTCACGACAGCCAAAGCAAAGAGCAGTGCAGCCTGGCTCATTTTCTTCCAAACACAGGGTCCATATTTATTATGGGCTTCCTATAACATGGAGAGAGTGTTGTTCCAAGGGTATTATTATTTAAGAAGTCTAAAAGTAGACTCAAAATTTACATGTTTCCAATCACAAGTCTATAAATCCATTCATCTACTCATCTGTCTGGTTGATATGTTAATTCTGGAGCTCTTTTTGTACTTTTAAAACATGAATTGATCACCACTTTTCTTAAATTCTCTCACTATTATTAGTTCTTATTAAAATATTACTTAAACTATAACTACAAAAGCAAAGTGAAATTGATAACTGATATAATAATCTAAACTAACTATAGAGCGTTAAAAAAACAACAGTTTTTTTTTTGTGCCAGATAATGGATACTGTTATTAATATATCTGACATAACTAAACAACTAATGAACTCTTCAATTTATTTTTTCAAACTTACAAAATTTGAAAAAAGTTGTAATTTAGAAGCTGACATAATACATTCTACCAGATTAAGACTTTTAATAAAGTATATTATTGATTTCTTTGATATAATTGCCTCCTCATAGCCATTGCAATCACTCATGTAAATGCATATTTAGGGAGGCATCAAAAGAAGATTACTCACCTAGTGGAGCATGATAGCTCCAGAGAATTTACTGTGTTCATTGCTGCAATTGTCACCCCAAACTGTTAATTTATAGGCACAGCTACCTGCTTTTACATATAAATATTTATTATTCATTATTTTCCCCTCATTATATCAAAGGCCAATCAACTCTGTGTGGAACTAAATCTTAGACTTATTTTGCAAAAGGTTAATATAAGAGGAACAAAATTTCTTCAGTAATGACATTTTCAAAAGAACATATTACTTTAAATATCTTTTTTTTAAGAAATATGAGCAAAATATTCAATATTAGGCAGGATGCACTTAATATCTCATTTTTGAAAAAAGAACATATAATTTAAAAGTGCTTTTACAGATCTTCTGGTTAAAATACAGATGCAGTCCTTACTAAGACAATTTTCAAATGCATAATTTCAGTGAATATCTGCCATATGCATGGTACACTTTTAGAGTTAGAATGATGTCAGCAGATACTACTCTTTTTATCGAAAAATTTCTGGTTATTAGTTAAAGAACTTAGTCAGATGCTTGTGAGGAGTAGACTGAGTAATATATTTAAAAGATGCTAGAATCATTTTTTTGTTTGCTTGGTTTTTTTTTTGGTCTATTTAGGGTAAATAAGGGAAACTTATTTTAGGATTGCTTTTAATCAAGTGATGATAAAAAGATAGATAGATAGATAGATAGATAGATAGATAGATAGATAGATAGATAGATAGATAGAAAGGAAAAACATTAGCTACCTAACAATAAATTATTTGTAGTGTCTTTATCTTTCTTGTAATTAGTTGACAAATGTACTTTTAACTGTAGAGAATGTGCAAGGAAGAAGATAACTCTACTATTTTCAAAATGAATATTTTTAACTGCTAAAATCAAATTCTGAACTGAATATATTTAATTTAATTTAATAATTTTTAGCTTTTTAATGAACAGATTATCTATGAATTCCAAAGAGCTGGCTTTTACTTTCTTTTGTAACAATGAGTACTCAGTCCTCATCAATATGACAGATTGGTGCAATACACTCATTGTAGAGGACATGCACTTATTTTGCTTTTTCCCTCTATTAGTTTCATCTGTTCCTGGCACTAAATCCCACAAATTCTGGCAAAAATACTGAGTATTTTATTTTGAGTATCACAATCTAAACTCATGGTTAGTCACAACTCTTCTTTGAGCTTATTATTCCAGTATACAGTGATGAAACTTTTTTTTTCCAACTGCCAAACATTTTGAGAGAATTAATGATATAAAATGTATAAAACATTCTAAAATCTTTAGAAAAAGCACTCAGTACACACTATAAATTTTAGTTTTGAGGACATTGAAAATGGTCCTTGGCTTAAGTGTAAGGCACAGTTTAATATTAATTATATAGCTTGACTGCTTTGAGAGGTCTTGGTTACATCATAATATGATAAGTAAAAGGGCTTTGTAGACTATAAAGTTTTACACAAATAAAATTGGCATTAGAATTATAAATAATATTTTTTCTATTATAGTAGTTATTCTGTTTTTCTTAAGCTAAAAATAGGTAAAGGAGGCTCACAGACTTTATATACACTTGTTCAATTTAACTAATGTCAACTATATTTTATCAAGAGTCCAAAGTGATTTATTTCTTGTACATTTGTTAACTATGTAACTGGGATAAAAGTATAAGCTTGATTTATATTCAACTATTAACATTCTAAAATAAATGTATAGAATATCTGTATACTAGAATAAATATACTAAGATATTTAATTTTACTTTTAATACATGTATATAACCACCATCAGTATTAAAGGTAAAATTCCATATATTAAATGTAAAATTAAATGTAGACATATGTGTATTTTTTGCAAGTTTAACTTACTCTTATTATACAGCACTTTTTTCATTTTTCACCTCTCCCCTAGGGAATCATATTGCTTGTATGCAAAATAGGAGAAGTCTTCTCTTTATACTTTTTGCAATATAACTTGATTTTCTGCCCAAGAGAATGTTTTTGTCCTAAAACCTATAGACTGTTGGAAAAGAATAGCACTTGCTTACAGGAGCTAATTGTACACATCTCTCCCCAAGTTTGTATGCAGTGACATCTCATTGGATGCATAAGATAAGTAATGGTGTGTTATATATCCCTCAGACTGGCAGAGACCACAGATCAGAATTTGTAGCCCTGGAGAACTAGTTGTTAAACATTTAATTCTACACGATTGCCTACAATGGAAATTCAGAGGAGCCTTTTCACACATTTGAAGGTATACACAGAAAGCATGTGAAATCACATGCTGTCTTCAGTAATAAATGAATGCTAGAAAATACATATTTATTGCATGTAAACTACGTGGTACAAAGGCATTCTAAGACTTCAATAGCAAATAGAGAGGTATAACTTCAACAAGTTTCCTCTGCAAAAAGATAATATATTTTCTTATCAATAATTTTTGAAAGAAGACAAGTAAACACTCTGCACACAAATTTGTTGACACTTTTCTCTATCATTCATTCTGTTGCAAGAAAAGCTATACAATCTAAAAGAAGACAGACGTAGAAATCTTCCTTCAATGAGAAGATATTGCTCTTGAATTCCAGTGTGTCTATCTGTTGACTTACCAAGTATGGCATATAGTTATGTGAAAATCAATGTGTCAAAACTGAAGAAGAAAAAAAACAAAAGACATCTTATTCCTCAAAACTGCTTCACATTCTCTACACCTCACCTTGACTCCATAATACCCACCCTATCATCGGATCCTGAAATGTGTTTCCTGCACTATACTACTCTGTATCTTATCCTCCAATTCTAATCATTAGCCAGATGAAAGCCACCCTGTTGACATTACTGAACTAGAAATTTTGAAGAAGTCATTTATATAATGGTATCTAATTTTGTCAATTTTCTGCTTTAAGTCTTTCCAAAGCCTTATTGTCTATGGCCTAAAACCTAAAATCCTTAATAGGTTGAGTAAGAACTTCCTTGACCAGCTGCTGCCTGTTTGCTACATATATTCCAGTCACCTTATATTTAGTGTTTCAGCCATGATAAAACTATCTATTGCTTGTTCTAAAGCTGTATTTTTTTCTCTCCTCTAACATTCTATGCCATTTTTATCTTCCTTAATCGGGATAACACTTGGATTAGCAAATTTGAATGTGATAAGAAATCTCTGAGATTCTTAATCACCAGCAACCATTGCTATAAATTTTCACCTGTCTTAGTCATCTGTGGGATCTTTGAGGGCAATAATCACAGATAATCTATTTTATAGACCATATCTTTCATAGAGTAGCATTACATAAATATTGATGAATGAAAATATTTGCTATACTATTTATAAAGGTATTTTTTTTAATATAATGAACATAACTTATTACTCCTAATTCTGGTAAAATATGAATCTTATGGTGAGATTTATACTAAGACCAAGGGCAGATAAGGAGATGATATTTTTTTCAAACTACTCAGATTGGAGAAGAAAGTTAGCAAGATAGCAGGAGGCAGATTTGGGCAAGTTCATCAGGCCTTTCATGTTAGCAAATAATAAATGCTCCAAGGACATCAAACATTCTTACATGTAAATTCCAAGACCATATTTAATATTTTTGTTTTAGTCATTTTTCCCCAATTCTTCTGCTCATTTTTATGTGTGTGATTTCACATAATTGAAATTTTGATTACATGAAGATTTTTTTTTTTTGGAAAATGCAAATGTTTTATTCTTATATAACTATACTAGAGGCTAAATCCTATTTCTTCTATATTATCACCTAAAACACCTAAATTATTTTACATGAGTTGAAGACAATCAAAAGTTACATTCAAAATCTCACATCTGCGAACGTGAATAATAAATTACTGTAGACACCGCAGGAACACCTCTCTGGCCCGTTGTCCTGCTGCACCCAGACGCTAATGAAACTGAAGTGAAAACCTGACCACAGCTGGAGCAATACAGGTTTTTCCCTGCAAAATAGTCACTTTAGTTACTCTGTTTGGGTGCTGTAGAGCCATGCAGAGCTTGAAATTGAATAGTAATTTCCTGTAAAGGATATACCAAAGCAAAGCTAGTCTGCTGAGGGGAAAATATAAATCAAACTAAAAGAACCAAAGACAAAAAGTCCATGAAATTTCAGAAAGAAATATTTTGACTCCAATCTTCCATTTTTTTTTTCCTCAGGCTCTGATGACTATATTTTTGGCCATTTGATTTTGTTGGGTATCCCCTTATGGATTGAAATAGTTTCTGTTTCTTATAGCCAATAACCTCTACTTATTTTATTCCAGTTAACAGTTTCTATAATTCTGATCTCTTTTTTATAATTTCCACTGTATCAATCTTTACTTTTTACAGGCTTTACTTATTTTTAATAATCCTAGGGTCTATCCTGACACTGTTCTAAGCCCTTTAAAACTATGAATAATATAATTTTTATAACAATCCTATGAAATAGTATTTTTGGCTGATCTTATAAATGAAGAAATAAGGCAATGGCTAAGTAGATTGCTGAAGATTGCACAATGAATCCATGGTAGTAAAGATTAAATCCCAGGCATCTGGCTCCAGGGATATAACCAATACACTCAGTTCCCTCCATTTTTTACTTGAAAGAACTTTAGAGGATGTACGTATATTTGTTATTTAGACTAGCTTTTGATTTCTGAGAATCTGCAAGGCATTTAATAGCATATGTCCAAGCTTAGCTCTGGGTCTAATAGGAGAGAGAACTTGGTAAACAGTATAATAATACTGACTGTAGCTTTAGTTAGATATAATTATCTTTTAAGATATAATTTTTAAATTAATTCTAATTAACATATTAAGAGGAAAGAACTATATTCTCTCATTTGAATGAGCTAAGCCGGTCTCATTGGCAAGAAACAACTCTCTTTGTATCAGAACATAATGTTCTATAATCAGGTTTATTTACTAAAAACACAACAACTTTCTTGGGCTTCCTTAAAGAGGGTAAGCAATGCTTCTGCCAGATCACCGAGCAGTGTATTTCTGGGCTACTGGCTACTTGCCTATTATGTGAGGGAACCAAAATTGAATATAAAGGGCCCAAGAAATGCTTCCCTCAAAGGCTGTAAGCAAGGATTTGGCTTGCCTTTGAAAATGAGAAACAAATATCTGGTCTTAGGCTGACTTAAAGAAGCAAAACTCTTCATCATAGACCATCAAATTTCTTTTAGTATTTGCCAAAAGAATGAAATTGAATATTAAAAAATACTGCCCCTATACTATGTGTGCTGGGTCAGGTGCTTTTATGAGGGTATAGTGAACACCTTTTGACTTGCTGTTAGTGGTGTAGTCATCAACCTGGAATTAATTTTTACCATTACTGTATTAGTTTCCTGTTACTGCTGTGACAAATTTCTACAAAGTGAAAACAATATAAGTTTATTCTCTTACAGTTCTGGACAGTAGAAGTCTGAAATCACTTTCACCAGGCTAAAGTCAAGGTGTCAATAGGGATGGTACTTTCTGGAGGTTCTGGGGGAACAATCCATTCTCTCACCTTATTCAGCTTCTAATGGCTGTTGGCTTGTGGCCTCTTCCTCCATCTTTAAAGCTCCTCACTCTATTCCATTATATTATCTTTTTACAAGGACTACTGTTATTATATCGGGCCCACCAGGATAATCTCCCTATCTCAAGGTCCTTGACTTAACCACATGTGCAAAATTATTTTTTTCCATGTGAGGTAATATTTATAGGTTCTGGGAATTAGGGCATGTATATATTTTGGAGACTATTATTCAGCCGCAATTACGTGCTCATCTTGTTTCATTTCCATGTTTAGGAGCTTTCTTTTTGTTACTTGTAAAATGTAGAGGTCTTTGGCAGGTGCAAGATCTGGGAGGGCAAAAATGGCAAAGATAGTATATATAGTGTAGTAGTTTTTACATAAGGTATAAGTGGGGCACACCACTGAATTATGAAATCCTGGAGGAGAGGTCATGTTTATATATCTTTATGGTAGCTGTCATAGAGCTTAGAGCATAATATCTGTTCGATAAATGTTTGTGAGTTGTAAATACTAATTTTTGAACTTTTTAGTACATTTAGTACCTTTGTATTCTATGCTACGCTTTTCAAATGTGTGAAAATTTCAGTCTTTTTAAAATTTTCATTTTCTAAGTGTAGTGTGTTATATTCCTGAGGCTACCATAACAAATTACCTCAAACTTGGTAGCTTTAAACAACAGAATTTATTCTCTCACAATTCTGTTAAGTTAGAATTCTGAAATCTGGCAGGGCCACACTCTCTGGAGGGCTATAAGAAAAAATTTGTTCTTTGCCTCTTCCAGTTTCCAGTGACTATCAGCATTTCTTGACTTACAGCCATATCACTCTTAATTATTAACCTTGTAGCCATATCGCATCCTCCTCCATGTGTCTCTATGAAATCACCTTCTGCCTCCCTAGTAAAAGGAGGGCTCATTGGATTTAAGGTCTATCTGTATAATATCAGGATAATATCCTCCTCTCAAAATTCTTAACTCTATCAAATCTTTTGCCATCTAAGGTAATAGTCAGATTTTCGTGATTAGAATGTAGAAATATCATTTGGAGGGCTATAATTAAGCTCACATGGGTACATACATGCTAAATATTCAGAGTTAAAAATAAACTCTGAAGTACTTATAGCATAATTAAAACAAATATTACGAATCTCTGGATATGAAAGCAGGAGTATTTTAACTCAAATTATTATGATAGTTTTATACTTTTTATGTTCATTCATATAGCCAAAGAAATTTATATTTACTTAGTTTTCCTAAATTAAAAAAAATCTAAAGAATTGAAGAAATGAATTTCCAGTTTCCATGAGAGAACATGGGAATTCACAAGTTCAAGGTAAGAGCTGATGAGCTCAGCTAGAGATCTTATACTCTTCCAGATAATGTTTCACAATCATGTACTGAAGTCAGTTAAGGAGAAAAAAAAGCACTTCCCTAGAATAAGAAAGAATTTCTGAAGGTGATGTGTGTGTGTGTGTGTGTGTGTGTGTGTGTGTGTGTGTGTGTGTATGTGTATTTACTAACCTAGGAATTGACATATATCTTAAGAAAGAGAGCTAAACTCATTAACAGAGAGATTATTAAAGAAATAAGAATATTATCGCTGCACTATTATTTAAAACCATACTGGACTCCTGACATAAATAAGTTGATAACAACCGGTCTGTATGTAAAGAACATAGCACATATTTTATAAATTAGCAGTTTAATACTTTTAAACTATTTGTTTTTACAAATACTTAAATAAACACAATACTTCTTTAATCAATTTTAATTTCTTAAAAGATGGGAATATCCACAATATATTTAATTATGAATGAGGCCCAACAATACATTTTTTAATCTATTAGTCATTCTGAAGAATAATTTGATGAAGATTTATTTTATTTGATATCATTAAGGAATATTAGCTTTCTTTAGAAATATTTCCAAACACATCGAAGATAAGGTATGATGAAAAGATTCAGCTTTCATTCTTTTCCCAACCTGTTCTGACTATAACCTTCTCTCTGCTCTATTTTGTTTTCTCTCATTTCGATACAGTATATCCCTTTGAATTGCATTTTAACACGGATGTCCAGAAACGTCTATTGTCCTTCTCTTTGCAGAAGCTTACAAAGCAGATGGTGCAAATGGTCTAGCATATATTTGTAGGATCGATATAAAAAATGATCTCCCAGAATGTTAACTTTTTGGCATTTTGTCAAATGATATAAATGACACATTAGAGAAATTCAGAATACATAAAATAATTCAAATGTTTCCCCCTTGTTTTTCAAGTCTCTATTTTATTTTAGAAAAATATGATGTAATTTCAACTTCTAAAAATAGGCTTTTTCTCAAATTTTTTCTTAAGACTGCGTCTAAGATGTCATCCTTAATCATGTTATTTTTATGTATTCTCTTTGTCTTCTTCTATGAGAGTTCAAATATTTTGCTTGTAATCCACAGCAGATTAAAATCAGATAGATGTCAATTTTATTCTGTTTATTTTATAATGTATAAAAATTAATTGAAAACAATGAAAATGTTTACTGTGACTTTAAATTTAAAAATGCTTTCTTAATACAGATTTTTTTTTGTATAAAATTATTTTAAAATATCAGTGGAACAAATCTCAATGAAATGGTTTATTCATTTCAACTATTTTTAAATAAAAAACAAGTTGAAAGCATTATAGAAATAAAAGTAACAACTATGACTTTTTAAAGTATTTTGTCTATTTCTGTATTTTTTCTTACATACATTCTATAGGGATTTTGTATAGATGCTGTTCATGAGAATCAATTTGGAAATAAATGACATCTAAATTTTAGCCAAGTTAGCCTTTCGACCCTAACTTCCCAGTAGGAAGTTTTACCAGGATAACCAAGGAAGATGAAAATGATGCCATGGTAGTTGTTTTGGTAGATTTGTGTTGAAATCTTTATTATCTATGGCTTCAAACTGAAATATCTAAAGTAACGTTAAATATATATACTAACAACATTAACAAAGTACTAACAAAGAAGCTAGTTTTACATAACAGTACTAACAGTACTAACAAAGAAGCTAGTTGTACATAATTCATGACCTAAAAATTGAAGTTTTGTTTTGTTTTGTTTTGTTTTACCAAGATTGGTTTATAATATATTGGAAAAAAAGGAACCAAGTGTGGAAATAGCCTGAAGCATAATTGGTTCACTTCATGAGAACAGAAAAGAAGTATTATGAATTGAGTTAGAGTATAGTATTTAACTGATTATTAAAGTGAATTAATTTTGGTTTTGAAAAATGTACTATAAAATACTATAATCTTTTTGATTTTTTGATTTTTCTTCTTTTTTCTTTTTCTTCTTTTTTCCCCCCAGCAGGTATAAAATAAAATATTGTTAAATGCCACACATTTAATAGGTTTAACTATTGGCTCAATGTCTCACCCCTTCTTGCCTTCACACCTTGCCCTGTCTTGGTGGTGAAACATGTGTTGTCCCTTCTCTTCTTTGGCTCTGGCTTTCACCAATTGAATTTAGGTGGACAAGTATGCTAATTCAGATCCCAGGGCATAAGAGGTCTTGCATTTTTGTTTTTGCCCTCTTATGCCTTTGCCAAGGCTTTAAGAAAAACATACTCCAGGCAGACCAAGGAGGATGAAAAATATATAAAAAGACATCATAGGAAAAAAACACAACAATTGCCACAACCTGAAGCTGAGTAATTAAAAGAGCAGGGAAAATGTAGAGTATGGAGTTTGCAGGTGTTGGTTAAAGTAGTCTACAAGAAAAAGTAGTGATGTCATTGGCAAAGTGGAGCATCAATTTAAGTTTGATATCACAAATTATAAAATAAATACTATTTTAGCCAAGTGTGTGATTTTTACCAACAATTGTAAGCTTCTCCTTCGCAGGCCCAGAGAAGAAAAAAACAATTTTATTCTGGGCTAGGGTTTGGCCACTGATCACAACAGGGTGGAGGTAGTTTATAGTATCTTCAATACAGTAGTTATAATTATGACCTAAGTAACCGAAATTTTAAAAATTGAGAAAGGAGATGGTGCTGCTAAGAGATCTTGAGAAAAGAGTGGCCTCATGACCTCATAAGACATAATAAAAATAAAAATATTGCAACAAGTGAGCTAAAAGAATTTTCCTTTACAGTTAATATAGCAGAGTTTATAAATTTTATATTTCATAGATGATGCCATTTTTTAAATTTCTAGTTTTAATCATATATTTATTATATTTTTTTCCTCCTGTCCAAGTTTGTCAAGGCAGAATTACACAGTAAGAAAAACAGGATTTAGATAACAACATTATAAGATTCCAGTCCTCATTGAGTGAATTCTTAAACATATAACTTAAGAATCATAATTTGCAAATAATTATTCTGTGTTTTTACCTATAAAATAAATAAATAAATATTATAATATATTAATAATTGAATTAAATGTATCTAAAACATGATAAAAACAGTAATTGTAGCAAATATAATTGAAACAAAAAATCTCTGGTCATTTCTGAAAATTTATGAATGCAGAAATCCATAAGACATATGTAAAGACATTTACTTTATTTGCAAATAATGACTAAACATATGAAATTGTTATTGATAACTATATATACAGTCTCTGATCAATTACTATACCAGAATCTTTATTATAAGAATTTAATAGTAATAATTCATTTAATGCTCACAACACATCCATGAAATCTGTGCTATTATTAACTATATTTTATGGATGAGGAAATGGAAACATAGAAAGTTGAATTAGATTATTTAGCATTCATAGGTAGTTTATCCTAGATTCAAACATGAGCAACCTGGCTGTAGCAGCTATAGGCTCTTATCCTCTGCAATATGTTACATATAATTGGTATAATCAATTCCATAAGTATACACAATCTTTATTCATTTTTAAATATTTACATTTTCTATTGAAAACATGTAGATGTCAATTAAAAGTCTGATAAATATATTTTTGTTATTATAGCAAATTTTCTTTTTATTGAAGTATTTTGATGTTTTTTAATATTCTATTATTGAAAACATATCACATACTTTTTATATATAAATGCCATTTCAATGAACTACTGGGGGCATAGATTCCTCACTGCTTCTTAAATTATTTCTCTAGAAATATGTTTAGATCTCAGTTCTCAAATAAATATAAAACTAGTATAAAATTGGTAAGTTTATTTAAAAATTGTATGAAGATAATGTAAGAAGAGTATAAAAATAAACATTTAAAATGTATAAAGTTTTTTTAATTGGTATAATTTTGTGTCATAACGTGTTACATCGCCTTGGAGAAATGTTTTCATTATTACTTTGTTTATAATAGGTACTTTAGTCTTGTTCATTAGTATTTAAAACATTATAATGTTTATTTTTAACTTCATGTGCTAGAATTTACAAATATATTAAAGAAAAGTCAGGGAATAAATCTATTAAGATAACCTGACAGCCTGGAAGCGAGGAAGACTCTGGCAACATGAGAACCAGTATATCAGCCTCAGGGAGAACATTAGGAATTAATATTATGAGAATAAGTTTCAACTGTTTTTTTTTTATGTTCAGTAAGGTAGACCCACATCATCTTGTTTTATAGATCATTATATATCAAGAAATTGCATACATATTATTTCACAGTAAATATTCAAACTCACAATGGATTCTTAAGATCTCATCCAATATGCTTCTCAGACACATCTACTGTCAGTTCATATGTTTTAAGATAATACAAATTAATTACCACATAATCCTGAGTAAAAATTGATTAGTAAGACAATTATGTTTTGAACTGCATTTAGTAAATTTAATAATATAACTATAGCTTCTCTCTACTGAAATGTTGAAGGTTACACATGTCTTTCTTAGTGCTTTGGAGACACTATTATTTGAATATTACCTTTATCTTCCCTTTAGATTCTTTATTTTTAAAATCATATTTAAAACCACAAACTATTTTCATTTCCCTAGCTAGATGGCAAATTTATGATGTTCACATGTTTATGCTTGTGAGCACTAGAATAGAGTATTGAAGAGGTAGTAGGGTGGGAAGAATAGGAGAAATATCTATAGTGTTTTTCTTCCATTGATATAAAAATCTACCCTGAGGCAAGATTGTAGCCAATAAACTATTTTAACACTCATTTAGTGAATCTGTGGACATTGAAATTGTCAGAACCCTCCTGTGCATCATATTTTATCACTATATTTATTTTCCCTTATTTCTCACTTATTCCATTACTTTTCCTACTGTCTCTTCACATGATACATGGCCAATAACATTCTCCTATGAGCCTCAATATTTGATTGTTATTGAGATATTCATTTTATACTTCCATATAATACTTTAATCAATGACAAATATTTTTGCCTGGTAATATCAATGCGTTGCCAATCAACTAATCTTGAACCTCCCATATTCAAAGGTTCACAGTTCAGATCTTATGTTTCAGGTTTCTAGTGGTTGATGCATCATTTAGCAATGTGCTTTTACTTCTTTTACTATTTCTGTTTTGAATTATTATAACATAGTTCTGTAAAATAGTATAAGTAGATGGTAAAATTCACTTATGATTTCTTTGCATAGGTTTTCTTTTAAAGGAATAGTAGTACTAAACTGCTCTGAATTCTATCTCTCAAAAAAAAAAAAGCTAATAAAACCAAAATTAATGACTACCAAGTTCTTAATTATGATGAAAGAATTTCATTGATCCTAGTATTTCTCAAGTCAGCCCATACAATAGATTAGGAATACTACTTTCAATATTATTTTTGTATCGCTAGTGATCCAGCTAGTGATCCAGCTAACTTAAACAAAGACAGGTTAAATTTGCATCTGGAAAATAGATGTGAACATGAAATTTATGCTGCTTTCTGTGTTCTGGGTTATGATGTCCATTGTCTCTGACCCAGAAGTTTCATGTCTTTGGCCAACATTCATGATACTCTTGCAGGTAAATTTTCAACTTCAAAGTAGGGTAAAAATTTAGAATCTTCACAGTTCTTGACAACATTTATCTTTTGATGGATATTTAAATTGTTTCCAGCTTGGGGCTATTAAAAACAAAGAGGCTATAAACATTTATGTACCTATTTTTATATGGATTATTTGCTTTTCTTTTCAATAAATATCTAGGATTAGAATATCTAGATCATAAAGTGCATGCATGTCTAACCAGTTTATACAAACTGACAGTTTCCAAAATAGTTAGTTGTACTTTTCACGTTCTCATCAGAAAGGTATGAAAGAAGCAGTTTTTCTATATCCTCTCATTTCTTATAATTTACATTTCTTTAACTACTATTAATATGCATATTTTTCTGTAGTCATCTATGTATATGTTAGTTATTCATATATCTTTGTATAGTGTCTGTTCAAATATCTGAGCCATTTTTATGTTGGTGTATTTATTATTATTATTAACTTTTGGGAGTTCTTTCTTTTAAACTGGGTAAAGTTTCTTTGCCAGATACATAATTTGAAAATATTTTTTCCAGTTTATAACTTGTCTATTCATTCCTTTAACAATGTCTTTCGAAGAAAAAAGTTTATGTTATTTTGTTTGTTTTCTTTTCATGAAGTCAACTATCCAAGTTATTCTTTTATGAATCATAACTTTGTTGTTATATCTAAGAAAACTTTGCTTAATCCAATGTCACAAACATTTTCTCTGGATGCTTTTTATTTTTATTTATATTTTTGTGCTTTGAACTTAAAATACAATGTTGAAAGATCCTTGTCAAGTTTCTGATATTAGGGAGAAAATTTTTTGGTCTTTTACCATTGAGAATAATGTCAACTATAGATTTTTTATAAATACTCTTTTCTACTTGGGCATGTGTCCCTCTATTTCTATGTTTCTGGTTTTTTTTTTTAATCGTGTTGTATTTGTCAAATTTTTTTCTGCATCAATTGAGATGACCACATGGTTTCTTTTCTTCATTATACTAAAGTGTGTTATATTGATTAATTTCTTTACTTAGAACCACAGGGATTCTAAATTCCAGTGCTAAGATATATCCAACTTGGTTATGATGTATAATTCTTTTAATATACTGTTGGATTCAGTTAGCTAGTATAGTTTTGGAGATCTTTGCATTTATTTTCATAAGAAGTATTGATCTGTAGTTTTCTCATGATGCTTTTATCTGACTTTGATATCAGAGTAATAATGACTTCATAGAATGAGTTAGAAAGTCCTTACTTCTATTCTATTTTTTTGAAAGAGTTTAAGAAGAGTTAGAGTTTATTCTTCTTTAAGTATTTGGTAGAATTTAATAGTGAAATTACCTGGCACTAGGCTATTTTTTGTTGGGAGATTTTTTTCAGTACTGATTCAATTTATTTGCTTGTTTTAGGTCTGTTGACATTTTCCATTTCTTCTTGAGTCACGGTGATAATTTTGTGTTTCTAACAAGTAGTCTGTTTCATATAAGCTATCTAATTTGTTAACATAAAATTATTGACAACTATATCTAATAATCCGTTTAATTTCTTTAGGTTAATAGTAATGTCTGCACTATAATCTAACTGGTCATTTGCATTCTCTATTTTCCTTAATCAGACTTAGCACTGTTTTTGAAGTGGAAAAGCATAGTAGGTTCATGTAGAGAACAGTGGACAGTCAATTATCTTATTTATCGTATGACTGGCTAGTATCCTAATTAGACTATTTTTCCTGTGGCTAGTTAGTGCCCTTGTTAATGCAACACACAGTAGAACTGGCTTACACAGGCACCTGTCTCTGAAAGTAGTCAAGGAATCCATTAGAAAAGTGAAGTCATGTTTCACCTCCAAAGTAAGCAAATGAGAATTAAAAAGAGGAAATTCTGTATAGTTCCTCTGAAGGCTATTAAAAAGACCATTATTGTAAAACACAAGTTTAAGAAGACTTTTTTTTTACCATAATAAAGCTGGCACCTGGAAAATTAAATTTTTAATATTTCAAATTCTTTGAGTAGAATATGTCTGTGTATGTAAATGGAGCTATATGAATAACTACAGCTCTATCTATGTCTTAAATAAGAAGCAAATGGTCAGTTTGAATGCAGATGGCCCATCTCCTCTTTTCCATCATGAGAATCTAAAGCCCCCTCCTTTTCCTCATGCAGAAAACAGAACATTTTAAAAAGTCGAGGAATTAAGATGGGGAATGATAGTGAGGGGAAAAGCAATACAAGGACAATTAGCAAAGACAGAGTCTCACTGTCAAGTCAGGAGGACAGGGGGAGTGGAATTGCTAGCACAGCCAATACCTTTCTGCTAACTGTGGGAACATATATTTGGGAATACTGCTAATGCCTAAGTAGTAATTTGCTCCTGTGCTAGTACAAGTTTGCTGGACTAGAAAATGTCCTGACTTTCCAGTTCCTTACCCCATCTTGTCCTTTCGTTAAATTTAATATGATATCACTAACCCTGAAAAAAGGAACTGACTTATCTTCATACTATTGCATCTGTGCATCTACCTATAATAGTGCAATTTGTGCACTCTACAAAGGTACCCAGCTGAGGGAATGATTAAGGGCAGACATGTACTGTGACACTATGTGAATGCAGGACATTTTCTTTGCAAAAAGCGTTCATCTATTCACTAGGCATGCTTTTGCAAGGCTATAACCACTAGTAGAGATCACCCCTTTCAAAATTGCATAAAGGCTATAGGATAGTGGTGTGTGTGTGTGCATATTTTCATATGTGTATACCCAAGTGTACATGCACATACATTTATTCAACTGCCAGAGGGAGAAAAAAAAAAGAGTAAATGCTTATTCCTGTTCTCTTCTACTGATGATCATTATAAATACCTGAGATAACTTTATAATTTTGTCACCTGTTGGGGCCGATCTGAGTTCGGGGTTACCCCAATGGCAGGCGGGAGGGAGAGGGATAATGGCTGTACAAAAGTGTAGTTAGGATGATCCTTCAGTTCTTCCATTCAATAATTTTTTAAAAAATATATTTTAGAAAGCTAAAGCATGCCCCAAGGAGGCACATGGTCCCTGTGATGAGAGCTGCAACAGAATGCTGTAATAACAACCACAAAATAAGAAGACAAAAATGAGCCTAGAAGTTAGAATATTTGCCTCATACTTGGGCCATGATGGGTGGTTCCAAAGTCATTCTAGGTAAGGAAAGATAAGGTCATTTTTATTGACATCTGACTGTTATATAACTCTGCCTAGTGTGCATGCACGTACCCAGAATTCTACTACCATTGGAGTGATCTTTGGGTGGTCTCTAGGCCAGGCCCCTATTCCATTGTTTCCCTTGTCGCTCGTGTCTGACTAGCTATCTAATGATTTGAAATTGGGTGAACAATGAATCTAACATATATCTATAACATTTTTAATATTATGAATCAAAGCTTGGGATACAAGAATGGTGGAAATGTAAAATTTTTGTTCTTATTACATCTTTAATTTGCCCCACCACTTTAAACTCTTGGGTCTATTGGATTCAGTTGCAAAGTAACTAATATTTGTCTATCTCTAGAAATGACTATTGAAATCAAGTAGTATGGAATAAGTTTTAAAAATACAGATTACATATAGTTTATGACTACTCGAAACTGGATTTCCAGTCTTACTACTAAACCATATTCATGTATTTTGGTTAAATTTAGCATCAACTTCTTAATTTTTAATTTTAGTATTAGTTTACTCAATATAAGCATATCTATGTTTTTAATTTTTCTGATTTATTCTATCCTTCTAGATTTCATGTTGAGAAGCAAACACAAAGGTAATGCTTTATCTGATCTTTTAACCTGCATAAAAATGAAAGAGCGTATTCCATGCTATTCTCCTTGCACATATACATGTCTCCAATCTTGAAATAATTTGCTTGGATTTTGTGCTAGGCATAGAATGAGGGAAAAAACTTCTCTAGGAAATAAGTTAGGATAATTACTACCTTCATATTGATTTGCTGGTTTTCACTGAAAATCTCTTCATTTCACTTCATTGAATAAGATCATACTTAACATATTTTTGCCTAGTTATACTATTATGTATCAGAAACAAAGTCACATAAGACATTCGAAGGCATATTTTTAAGTTATAGTGAGAGTAACTTTACCTTGACTTCAAGGTTAAGTACAGTCCACACACACACACAAAAATCAATCCACTTAATACAGTCTATATAAATAAATTCCACTGTCAGATTTTGTTAAAAAAAATGATTGCTTAACAGGAATTTTTTTATTATTTGTGTATCATAAAATTTCAACTATCATATTTACTTTATAGAAATTTAGTAATATAAGTAAGTCTACAGTAGAAATTTTGGATTAACTATACTTCTAAATTATAGTTTGTCATTATAATACTGACTTAAAAAGGACTTTCTGCTTTTGACATGCTTTTAATCATTGATAAAAAAAATTCTGTATTGCTTTTTCGATCAAATTAATTTCATATTCAATACAGACTCACTATTTTCTTTTATTAAAACTATGATTTGACATTTCTATTTTACTATAGAATTATTTATTTCACATTTTTTTTATTTCAGTTCTTTTGCATGATTTTCCTTCCTAGGAGCCTGAATAAAGTAGAAACAATTATGTTCAAGCTGTAGTTTTAATGCTCTATTATAACTGTTATTAGTCTTCATGAAAAGTTCCAAACCCTGCTAAGTCAATTTCTTTTCTGTCAGCCAAAACTGATATGTTTCACTTTTTTTTGATAACAAAGATTATTTATTTCGGTTAACTGAACCTTAGCTAACCAATATGAGCAATGATAATGCATCTGTGATAATATAATTCTTGTAAACAAAATCCTTCATTTAAATGAATGAGTTTGTTTTCCTATTACTTCACGAGGGCTCTTAGCTTCATTATTTACAAATCATAAATTTATATGTAGAGTGTGAAGAACAATTTCTCATATGATTGAATGTGATGAAAAGTGTTTTCCTAGAGTTACTAACATGTTTTTTTTTTTAGTTCCTCAAATATCTTAAGGTATTTTGTAAAAATATGCTTTTTAAAGATGTCATCTTTGGAGGAAAATTTTTTAAATTTCTCTATTTCTAATGGTTTCAGAAGGAGGGAGAACATAGAAAATTAAATCAATCAATTATAAAAGTTTTCCTTGGGTTATCTCACCTATAAATATTTTGATAACTACTAAATAATTTAAAATTGATCCATTTAAGTCTATATATGTATTCAGGCAAATTAAAGAGATCCACACATGTAAAATGTTCACATATGATACAAGTTTGTCTCACGAAGGCAATAGATGAAGGTGGATATTGTTTGTTGGTAGTGAGTCAAGGATCCACACTATTTTTTCATCTTACATCTTCACCATTCTTTTGGCCACCTTGTCCTTCATATTTGGTTAACTGAAGGAAAATGTGGTTTTAGCTGAAGTAATACTTTCTGAAAAGCCTTTGTCTAAAAGTGTCATGCCTCACTTCCATTCAGATTTATAGCTGAAGTCACAAGTAAGAATTAGAAAGGCATAAAATTATGTATCAAAGTAGAAACAAGATTTGTTGAACAGCTATCTGGCTCTATCTTATCATTACTCTCATGAGTTAAGATTCTAAGATATATAATGGGCAGAAATAAACAAATGAAAGTACAAGAGAAATAAAAAGTTAGATCAATAACTGCATTGATTATAGCTCGCTGAAAAACTCCACCATTAATATTTGAATATTTACATTTTCATTTTACATGTAAAAATCAATATGAAATTAAACCCTCCACTTTAGAATACATCAGAAAGTACAATTAAACAATGAAATTATTTTCAAACAAAAACATTTTTATACTTCAAATTTCTTGTTATTTTATGTACACAAATAAGACATTCTCAGTGTTTTCTAAGTGAGGTTGTAAAGCTTTAAAAACTAGTTTCTTCTGAAAAGTTTAATATCAACTTAGCTTGATATTTGGTTATCATCACATTTTATCAAACAGAGTAACTGGAATTTTCTTTTCCTCATGATAATTTATATGCATTATGATAATGCATTTTTCATCCAAACTTTCTCTGCATATATGAATTTATTATTTTCTTGTTAGAAGTAGCAGCCAGCATAGTAAAATTGGTTCAAAAACTTGAATACTGTTAAGAAATAAGAAATATATGAACATAAAAATATGTAAGACATTAGTAAGTCATTCTATGCATTAGCCAGATATTACCTATATTTTGTTTTCCCTCTTGTATCAGCTATAAAGTACATTATTCCATAGTGTGCTACAAGAAATAAAAAATATATATATTCTAGTAAATGGGAAAAAAACAAAATCAGATATTTTTATAAATATCTCCTCTGACTTAGATTGTGTTACTACTGGCAAAAAAGATATTTCTTAATAAATTACATATAGATACTATTTTAATTTATTTTACAAACAACTAATATACAAGATAAAATATATTTTCTTGAATTATTTAAATAATAAGTCATTTAAATATTCTCAACTAAAATTATGTTAAATTGTAAATACAGAGAAAGTTAGATGGTCTGACATTTCTGATTCTAGAGAGTCTATGCTAGCCATCTTGTGAATCTGTGCATCAGTTCAGAGGTTTAGAAAACTGTGCAGTCTGTCTTTTTTAAAGTAAATTTTATCTTATTGGTACTCATATTTCTAGCATCACGAATAATGCCAGCACACACTAGTCACTAGCACTGATAAAATTAAATCATATATCACTGTAGCATTATTAACTGAAAAGCTGGTATGTGCCAGGCGAAGTCAACTAGACATTGGGCATAAACATTAACTACACTGAGATGTAAAATTAACTCAACCCTATGATGCCAAAGTAATTGGAATCAGATCTCCCTCTTTGTTCTCCAAGGCATCATCATAATTCACAGCATTATTAAGATTTTAATAGACGCTAACTGTCATTTTAAAATCTTTTTTTTTTAATCTCTGCTTTTCTGAATTGCTATCACAGAGGGTATTTTGTTATATTGGCACAGAGAATTTGGGTTATATCCTATCTTTTTGCATAATTTTCCCATGGTGCCTATCTGTCCTAATCTTTTTTTCATCTTCTCACGTTTGAAGAGAAAATACATGAATTATCGGTTTTCCTCCACTATTTCTAAATAGGTTGGTTTTCAGCAGCAGGATAGCAACTTTAAAGTTCTATTAGAGGAGTGAATCATGCTTTTAGAAATGAGGAAACCGTAAGTGGTATTAACTTACCAAAGGTGGTTAGATTGTCTGAGTAAGAGTCAAAGGCTACTTTAGAAAGATAATTAAACTAAGTTCAGTAACAAGTATAGAAAAGTTCATACACATACGAGTCTCTGGAGTCTTTCCCACACCTTATTTTTGGGATAAATTAACTGAGGAGGAAATTCCAATTTGCTAAAATAACTTAGAACTTTGGGAAATAGTTGTTTTATTGTTATTAATTTTAATGGTGCAAATGTGTATCAAGTGTAACAGAGAAGATCCATACCGTGAATTTTCATTCCTTTGTTTTTGATCAGAGTCTATGTGCTAGATGGGCATTATAACGTATATTTCTAACAGATACAAGGATATCAGAGCATATATCTTCCTCTCAATACATTTAAATTCTGGTAGAATTTATTTTGGTTATAAAATAGAAAAACAATATGTACATACAACCCGAGATCAGAATTTCAACAGGCATTTTGATAAGTTGCATGAAATATGTTTAATAATAAATACAGTCATTTCAAAGTTTATAAATCTTAATTATCTTGATTACAGAATCAGCTAGATAATTATATATCTGACTGCTTCACAACTTACTTGCATATAGTAGTTTCAAATAAAAAAAAATTATTAAACCCAAACTAATATAGTAGTTTTCAAATAAAAAAAATTATTAAACCCAAATCCTACTCAATTCAACTAAACTCAATCATCGATGTTATTAATTGATGTTTTAGAGATAAATATTAGCAATTGTACAAATCTATTTTTATACCTAATAGGCAAAATCCATTAGTAATCTCAAATAAGCTTTGCTTGGATTAAATCACTTGAAAGTATTACAATGTTCACTAACTAAAAGCTCTGTCTAAATTATTTATTTATTCATTTGCTTTACATTATAATTAAACTCAAAGATTTGACTCATGCTTACAGAACACAGATATTTATATGGTAATCTATTATCTACAAAAGAAGATTGCTGCTGACTGATAAACCCATTAAACTATGCTTGATAAGCTTAATATTAATAAATTACTTTTAATACATATTTTTTTCTGTCAGTGGAATATAAATGAAAGTTAAATAATCAACCTAGAGAATACATTTGGTTTAGTAATCATGTTTAATCTGGCCCCCCAAATGCATTGTATTGAAAATTACTAATGATTGAGAAAAACATATAAAAATGTATTTGAAAGATAACTTAAAATTTGTTTTGACTTTTTACAGATGAGTCTAAATCTTGAATTAGGGTTCACCCTGATTCCTTTCTCTTATACCCTTTTGATTGATAGCTATTAGAGAAAATCCGTTAACTCTAACCTCCCTGGGCCTTTAGCACTAACTATTACTCCTCTGTTGTTCAACAGCTCTCAAACCCAGTATTCACAAGTGCTTTTTACAAATATCTACATTTCTTCTCTGTTTATTCTACCACTTATCCTTGTTTAGAGAACAACCTAACATAGAATATTGAATCCACAAGAAAATCTCTCAAAAACAACCGCATTTCATCCTCATCTGTGGTGAATTCTAATCTCAGGGGATTACACCAACATTTATTTTTCTTATTTCTATCTTCAGTGACCATCCTCCCCCCTGCCCCACCTTTAAATGACCATTTCTCTCAACTTGTAAATATGTTTATATCTACTTCATCTTCATCTTATAATTATTTATTTACCCAATATTATCTGCTGGTCTAGTATTTTGCAAAATTTCTGCAAATCTCAAATCTTTCAGGGATTTGACACAAAAGCAGACTACGAATTTCATGAAAATTAAAAATACCACCACATTGTTTAGATTTAAAAGATAAAATACAACAATTGCAAATGGGAAGAACTATTAATGATTTGAAGGGATGTGAGAATCGATACTCTGTAATCTTTTCCAAACCCTTTTTTTCTGTTATTGATGCATGGCTTAAAACATTCATCTGGTTTGACCTTTATTAGGTTTTTCTGCTTACTCATATATAGTAAATTAGAAATCTTAACTCATAATTATCATTCATGTGAAATGTCAGGAAGTGTTTGACGGTTTTGTCAGGCAATTTAAGGTATTTCGGTTGAATATAGATCCAGCAATTATGAAGAAATTTCTTACTTGTCAAGGAAAATTTATTTGCATTGCTTCTTGGAAATGAATCTGTTGGAGTCACAAAGTTTATATTCCGAAAAAGGCACATAAGGATAACTCTGTAACACACAAAAAAAACTTAGTTTTTCTGACTATGAAGTCAAGGCATTTACGCACAAGTGAGGTAGTTAAATGAAATTAATATAGTCGCATACAGTGAGTCAAACCTCATATTTGAACAAACAAAAGTGTTTATAAAAATGATTACAAAAATAAAATGTTTATGACAAATATTTCAATAAACAGAAATTTGAAAAAACAATTAAATGCTAAACATTTTAGAGTTAATTGTAAGAATGTCAAAAAAGGGCTTTTGCAAATAAACTAACCAAATTCACTTGTATTATGAACAATGTCATAAATATAACTTGAAATTATATTAATTCTAATCTGGGTTACATAAACATTTTAGTTTTTCTTATATATCTAACTTATAAATATTGTTCAGCCTTCAGTTTTATGTTTTCTACAAAATATAATTGTGTACTCAAAATATGTGTGTCTTCATATGTTCAAGGATCTTTAGAGATATTGAAATTTGCCCTATGGTTTTGACTATAATTTTGAAAAAATAGAGTCAAACTATCTAATATTTTTAACCTCTATTATGATACACAGATTATGATTATACATAATGACTATACATAGTCATTTTCAAATCTAGAAAATTGAATATGTTTTGTTAATATCAATTCAATGACTACTTAAATTTTCAATGACATT